>NC_060281.1:25326495-25347886 GCF_021613505.1 Equus quagga
ACAAGAAGCATGGAAATGGAGGCTTTAACCCCAGGAGTGGGTAGTCACTCCCCACCTCCATCATGTTCCTCAGAGGCAGGAACGGGCTGCTGGGTCAGGCTGGCAAGGCCTCATCTCAGGAGTCCTGCTCTGAGCCTGGAATGCCAGGCAAGGAGGAAGGTAAGAGACTCTTGAGTCCAGGCGCCCCCCTCGCCTCCCTCATGCTAACCAAGATCAGTTTAGTCAGGACTAGGCATCGAATAGAGCTTGGCTGATTCCTTTTTGAGGGTCAAACTTTTCTGGGTATGCAGTTGTCTGAACTTTATCCTTCCCCATCCCTTTGCCACCTCATAACAGGGCCACTCCATGGGCCTCTGCCTTCCCAGTCCACCTTAGCCTCCTCCCAGGCATGGAGCCACTGATCCCTGAAGATCCAAATATCTCCTGGCCCAGGCAGGTGGAAAACAGTAAGAGTTAGTGTGACTGAGTCATGGAGGTGGGCATTCAAGCAAGACTGATGCCTAAGGTCTGCTGTCCTCTTGGCAGGCTCCACTGGGCTTCTGCCGTCTGCTAGGAACACTTATTTTGAACCCCAGCACTCCCTTCATCACCATCAGCTTCATCACCAGCACCACTTGAAGGCTGGGCAGGGCACTTCACAGGTGGAATCTCATTCCATGCACTCTGTCCACCCTGGATCTGAACCAGATTTTTGGGGACCAGGAGAGCTCTTAGCCCTATGTCGAATCTGTTGGTTGCCATCTCATATCCACCCCCGCCTTCATCCTTATTATACTGTTGTATATTAGAAGTGGCAAGGCACCCAGTTTAAAACAAACATATTTCCCAGACTCCCTTTAAGAGCGAGGTGGCTGGTGATACATTGCTGGAGGCGGCAGGGTTCAGGGGAAATTCATTCGAGGATCTTGACTGAGCTGACAGATATGTTTTGCCCTATCTCCTGTACTCCTTCCTTCCTCAAACTTGTGCTGGCTGGAGCTCCAGCTGCCATCTTGGACTATGTGGTAACCCTAAAGATAAAAACGCACGCAAAGGATGGAGAGAGAGAAAGCTGGAAGGAGCCTGGGACATCATGACATCATGGAGCTGTCACAGAAACTCTTTACTGGCTTATCTATGGACTTCTTTTATTTGAAAGAAAATAAAGCTCTATCTTATTAAATTATACCATTTTGAATCTCTCTTACTAGCAACCAGATGCAATTCCTAACTGAAACTTTGAGCTTTCCTGAAATTCCCTCTGAGCCAACACAGGCTTCCATTCCTGAAGATCTCAGCCATGAGGGGATGACATCACACATCATTGTCTTTGGGCAGTGGGTGGGAGGGACTGGGGGTGGGAGCAGTGCAGAATGTGATCCACATACTCAAACCTGAGACACTATCTACCATCAAGACGTCATTAACAAAGGGAGAGAGGCCTCATCACTGTGTTATCAAACATAAGGCCTTGGAGCCAAGGTTGACTTCAATGCCAGATCCATAAATCTCAGCTCCTCCCCTCCTTGCTCACCCTTCCAGAAGCCTTCTGGGCTGATCAATGAAGAGCTGGCAGTCCTCCCATTATCGCCTCTCTCTGACATCTGTCTCATTCCCTGCATCACACATCTTTGGCACGTGTTTGGTTTCAGCCACAGTTGTGGTGGACAATCACGTGTCAACCTCATGCCGCCTCAAGGTGGCTGCTTTCTGCCCCAGGAGCCTCTCCAACATCTCAGGAGCCTGTTTGGTCCAGCACACAGCCGGGAAGTGCAGGGGGCCACCTTCAGTCAGTGGGAGATGGGACCCTGTGGAAAGATGCTCCAGCCTCCTGTCCTTTGGATGGACCACTCTGGGAAGCAGCCTGTACACTTCTCAGGACATCCTGCCTACAGCGGCAACCTTGGTATGGAAATTTACTTTCCCTGTCTCACTCTATCCATTCCCTCACTCCTGGGACCACCTCTCAGATAAACTGCAAGCCCAAATCTGTATATCATGGTCTGCTTTCAGGGGTCCCTAAACAATGACTCTGCCTTTACCACCTTGCTCAGCTCAGTCCTGACGTGATGTCTGACACACATTCCTGTTTCTAGCCTGACCCTGGTGAGCCCTGAGGACCCTGGGTGGGCTGTGCTGGTGTGTTCTGAGAGCAGAAGCTCCATAGTAGGGATGGTGCCTGTTTATCGTAGAGCCTGGCAGATTGTCAGCTGCTGATAAAATTTTAAGGGCTTTTAGATGATAATGATGACAATAGCAAGTATGATCATGATGGTAATGTTGAGAACAGTGCTGCTGACAGGCCTGTGAGCTGCTTATAGACAACCTGGACCAAAAGCCTTCCTTGGGAGTCTCTCGTTTGTCTCTGGATGAGTGTCCAATGGGCAAACTATCCGAATAACCAGATCTTTAACAGCAGTTCACAACCTCTGTGGAGAGCAATTACCTATCACCTTCAAATTTACAAATTCACATCCTCTTTGATCCAGCAATATCAATGAGAGAATTTTATCCTATAGAGCAAATGTGCACTAGATGGTATATGCATACGGTTATTTACGGAAGCCTTGCTAGCGTTAGGAAATTGTTGGGAACAACCTGAATATCCATCAATAGGGCACAGTTTCAAGAAATGAGAGCGTATCTAAACAAGAGAATGTTACACAGCTGAGGAAAAGAATGGGCACAATCTTTACACAACGACAGAACTGTCTTCAAGATACATTGTGAAGCGGGGGAAAAAAGGGAGCAGAACAAGGTGAAAGAGAGAGGGGGAGTGAGTTGCAAAGGACAGAGATGAGAGAGAGAGCCTTACTGATTTTTGGATTGTGTGAATGCATTTTGTTGTTGTTAGTGCTGTCAAGTCCATCCTGACTCCTAGTGGCCCTGTGCACAGCAGAGCAGAACCTGCTCATCTTTTTGTGCCATCCTCTCACCTTCCAGCGCTCTACCAGACAATGCTCGGCGGCTATTCATAGGGTTTTCATGGCCAATTTTTTCAGAAGTGGGTAGTCAGGTCCCTCTTCCTAGCCTGAAACCTGTGCACCATGGGTGACCCTGGTGGTATGTGAAACCCCGGTGGCATAGCTTTCAGCATCGCAGCAACACACAGTTGCCACAATATAACAACCAACAGACGGGTGATGTGGTTCCCTGACTGGGAAACAAACCCAGGCCATGGTAGTGAGAGCACGGAATCTTAACCACTAGACCACCAGGGCTGGTCGTGAATCCATTATTTTTACAAAAAAAATAAATAAAATAAAAACAACCGTTAGGCATCAGATGCAGAGATCTTTCACAATCATATCCATTTATTCCACAGATATTTACCAAGGGTCTGCTGAGTGCTGAGGAGTGTACCACGGACTAGAATGACAAGGAAGAAAGACCTCAGTAATGCCTTATATGGGGTGGTAGGTGAGGCCTGGGGGAGCTTGGAAAGGAATCAGCAATGAAAACTCATGCCACAAATGCTGAAAATGGGGTAAGTGCAGAACACTGTGGATACCTAGAAGTAGGGAACTAAAGAAGATCCAGGGTCCAGGAAGGCTTCCTGGAGGCGGTGGCACTTGTTTCAGGGTTGAAGTATGAGTAGCAGGCAGCCAGACAGGAGAAAGGGAATTCTAGGAAGGGAGAACTGCATGAGGAAAGGTACTGAGATGTGACCCAGCCCGGTAGGTGGGAACCTGCAGGGTCATTGAAACAATGGTCACTCTGAGACCAGGCCAAATGGAGTTCATGCTCCAAGGAAGAGGCCTTGATAAAAACCTAGAAGCACATGTCTCTTTTACTGAGAAACCAAATCAAGATTGGGGAAGGGGCTGGCAGTCCTGGGGCGTCTGGTCGCCTTGCTCCACCTCCCTCCATCCTCCCTCAGAAACTGGCGTGGAATCAACCTGGTTGTCAGAGACAGGCCTCAGACATGTGACCAACATGTCACCCTCTCTCCTGCCCAAATATCACATTTGGTCAGTCAACAAGCATTTACTGAGCAACCACAAGGTCCTGTTGGAAAGTGCTGAGGAACATGGGAGAAATTTAAGATACAGCCTTTGGCCTCGGAAGAGATAAAATTTACAGACAAAATAGCCTAAAAACAGAATAACTCAATTTATGACTTCATATTAAAAAGATGACCCAAAGCAGAGGCTCAGATACATACACGTATACCCCAATGTTCGTAACAGCACTATTCACAATAGTTGAGAGGTGGAGGCAAGCCGAGTGTCCAGCAATAGATGAATGGATAAACAAAATGAGGTATCTCCATACAACAGAACATCATTCAGCCATAAAAAGGGATGAAGTTCTGACACATGCTAACCTATGGGTGAACCTGAAAGACATTATGGTAAGTAAAAGAAGCCAGCCACAAAAGGAAAAAGACTCTGATTCCATTCATGTGAGATATCTAAGATAGACGAGTTCCTAGGGACAGAAAGTAGATTAGAGGTTACCAGGGGGAATGGGAGTTATTGCTTAATGGGTATAGCATTTCTGTTTGGGGTGATGAAAAATTTTAGTGATGGTGGCAATGGTTGTACAACAATGTGAGTGTAATCAATGGCACCGAATTGTACACTTAAAAATGGTTAAAGTTGCAAATACTATGGTGTATGTATTTTCCCACAATAAAAAAATAGTTTAAAAAATGTTGCTCAGGAAGGGGAGATAGTGAAGCCTCAGGCAATTTAGGAGGGCTTCCTGGAGGAAGCGAATTTGAAAAGGTCTGGAAAAATGTGGGCATAAGAGGAGAAGGAAAAGCACTGTGATGGGAGGTGGGGTGGCAGTGAGAAGGACCCCAAAAGGGATGAGTCTGATGGCCTCTCTTGGACCAGAGGGAGGACAAGAGGAGAGTCGTGAGAATCAAGGGGTCGGTAGGTAAGAGGGGACCTTCGGATCAGTGATGCTCATGACAAAAATACTGCAGGGAAAGAGTGACCACTCCAGGCAGACAGTACTAATTCCATTTTACAGGTGCGTAAACCAAGGATCCTCAAGGGATAGAGATATGCTCAAGATGACATAGCTCGTAAGTGGCACGGTGGGGATTTGATTTGGAGTCCTGTGGCCCCAAAGCAGAGGCTCTCAACCCCGGCCATTCATCAGGATGCTCTGGAGAGCTTTGAAAAACCCTGCCAGCATCCCGTCCCCAGGTGGCTTTCTCGTTGCCTGGGGTGGGGTTTGAGGATCAGTATTTTGAAAAGCTCCCCAGGGGTTCTCCTGTGCAGACAGGATTGAGAACCGCTGCTCTAAGGCCCAGCACTGTTCATCCCTCAGCTCTTGGAGTTACTTGCTGTCGACCTCGGGCAAAATGCTCGATTTCTTTGAGCCTCATCTGCAAAATGGGTAAAAAGTACTTACTCTGCCTGCCTCACAAGGCCGGGATGATATTAATGGTTCCCTGAGCTTCCCATCCCCACCCCTCCCCTTCGTCTCTTCTCTTCAGAGAAGGGTGAGCACACCAGGAGGCTGAGGAAGTGAGGCTATGAGGACGGGGGCTGCGCAGCAGCACTGGTACCCAGATGTTGAGGGCTCCCCTCAGAGGCTGCAGGCACAGAAGGCTAAACTGACTGAGAAAATAAGTAAATATATTGGGGATAATGGGAGCTAAGTTTCTCACTGTCGGAGAGGTGCTTTACACATGTGGAAAGAGGCAAGGCTAGAAAGGAACTTGAAGTTTGAGATTGGAATAGGAAGCATCGGTATGAACTCATAGTTTCAAAGTATATTTACACAGATACTGAAATAGTTACAAATGTGTGGGGTGTATTATGTATTATGTGTTTATGTATGCTTTGCAAGTATATACAGTTGAAACTAATTGTTTTTACTGAGATATAATTGACATGTAACATTATATTAGTTTCAGATGTACGATTCGCTATTAACATATATTGTGAAATAATTACCGCAGTAATTCTAGTTAATATCCATCACCATACACAGTTGCAATTTTTTTCTTGTGATGAAACTTTTAAGATCTACTCTCTTAGCAACTTTCAAATATACAGTACACTATTGCTAAGTATAGTCCCCATGCCGTACATTACATCCCAGGACTTATTTATTTTATAACTGTAAGTTTGTAGCTTTCGGCCCCCTTCACCTATTCTGCCCAGCCTCCAACCCCTGCCTCTGGCAACCGCCAATCTGTTCTCTGTACTCAGGAGCTCAAATTTTGGGTTTTTTTGGGTTTTTTAGATTCCACGTATAAATGAGATCATACAGTATTTATCTTTCTCTGTCTGACTTATTTCTCTTAGCATAATGCCCTCGAGGTCCATCTATGTTGTCACAAAGGCAAGATTTCCTTCTTTTTTATGGCTGAATAATATTCCAATATATATACCACAACTTCTTTTTCCATTCATCCATTGATGGACAGATTGCTTCCAAATCTTGGCTGTTGTAAATAATGCTGCAATGAACACGAGGGTGCATAAATCCTTTCAAGTCAATGTTTTCGTTTTCTTCAGATAAATACCCAGAAGTGGGATTGCTGGATCATATGGTAGTTCTATTTTTAATCTTTTGAGGAGCCTCCATACTGATTTCCATAGTGGCTGCACCAATTTACATTCCCACCAACAGTGCACAAGCGTTCCCTTTTCTCCACATCCTCGCTAACCCTTGTTGTTTCTTGTCTTTTTGATGATAGCCATTCTAACAGGTGTAAGGTGATATCTCATTGTGGTTTTGATTTGCATTCCTCTGACGACTGGTAGTGTTGAACATCTTTTCATGTACCGCTTGGCCGTCTGTGTGGCTTCTTTGGAAAAAAAGTCTACTCAGATCCTCTGTTCATTTTTTAATCTGATTGGGTTTCTTTTGCTATCGAGTCGTGTGAGTTTTTTTCCTCATTATTCACAGATTCCATATTTGAGAATTCGTCTACTTGCTAAAATGTATTTGCAACCCCAAAATAAATGCTCACGGCACTTTTGAGGTCATTCACCAACATACACAGAACGGTGAAAAATTTCATTTGTCCAGTGCACCTGTTCCCAGCCTCTTGTTTCAGCTCTCCTACTGTAAACAAGTGTCCTTTTCACAGTCTATTTAGTGCCATATTTTTCTCATTTTTGTGCTTTTGGTTGTTTAAAATAGACCCTCAGTGCAGTGTGGAAGCACTGTCTAGTGTTCATAAGTATAAGAAAGCTTTGATGTGCCTTACAGAGAAAATACACATTAGATAAACTTTGTTCATGAGTTATCAGGCTGATGTCTGAGTTCAATGTTAATGAGTCAACAATATATCTTAAACAAGGTGTCTTTAAACAGAAACACAAATAAAACAATATTACGAATTGATCGGTTGGTGAAAATGTTGTGACAAGAGGCTCACAGGAACCTGCCCCTGTATGTCTCCTAGGAGCAGTGGTTCAGTGTCCACTAATCAGCGTTGGTGGCAACTCTAGAAAGCATAACCCACTGTGAACAATAAGTGGCTATATATACATATATGTCCTAGCTCCATCTTTTGAGAGGGCTTGGAAGTAATGATACCCCAGTAACAACAATCTATTGAGCACCCAGGTCTCAGTTTCTAAATACATCCTCCACTAAAGGAACCAGGGCTCCTTGTAGACCTGGCTGATTCCAGGGCTGGAGCAGAGAAAGTACAGAAGGACCTGGAATATTTTATCAAGCCAGAAAGTAAAGAAATGCTGGGAGAATGATGGGGACATGTCAAAGGACACAAGGAGCCAGCTTGAAGGGGGTCTGTCTGGCCCAATCTGGGACCATTTGAACACTAAAATGAATAATCATATTAATAGATTTCAACCAATTAAATAAAATAGGAATCCATGAGTCCATCCTGATGTAAACAAATACATGGGGGAGTGAGGAAGATTTTCCTTATAGCAGAATGCCAACCAATAAATGGTAGAAGGAATGCTGGAAATAGAAACATTTCTATTTAGCGATCACCACACTGGTGTTTGATTTAGACAGGAGTTGTCAATGGATGTTAAAGCTGGTGGGCAGAGGTTCAGTGAGGATCAGGATATTGGCATAATCTAATAATATCTGTCCACAAAACACATATTAATTACAAAGAGGAGATGGTGACTTTGTGGTGGAGGAGCCTGGCAGACACCAACTTGACTGAGGGATGAAGGCATGGAATCATTTCTGTGGTATTCCTGTCAGGAATGTATGCAATGTGGCCGACCCTGTGGCTGAGTGGTCAAGTTTGCACACTCTGCTTCAGCAGCCCAGGGTTTCGCTGGTTTGGATCCTGAGCGCAGACATGGCACCGCTCATCAGGCCATGCTGAGGCAGGGTCCCACATAGCAGACTTAGAAGGACCGACAACTAGAATATGCAACTATGTACTGGGGGGTTTTGGGGAGAAGAGGAAAAAAAAAACATTGGTAATAGATATTAGCTCAGGGCCAATCTTAAAAAAAAAAATGTATGCATGGCCTGGGGCTGGTCAAGAGAAAACATCAGATGAACCCAAATTAAAGATCATCCTATAGAATAGAAGGCCTGAACTCTTTAAGACTGCTAAGAACACAAAAGGCAGGGAAAGGTGGAGAAATTATTTTAAGTTGAAAAAGATGGATGAACCATGACAACTAAATACAATGCATGGTCCTGGGTTCCATCCTGGACCACAAAAGGCAAAAGGCGTTGCTGGGACAGTGGGTAACATTTGAACACGGTCTGAGGACTGAATGCACCCCTGTCAATTCTCTAATCTGGATAGCCATAGAGTGATTCTTACAAGAGATCATTCTTGTATTTAGGGATTATGGGCATCATGTGTGCAGCTTGCTCTTAAATTCAGAAAAAGATTAATGGATGTTTATAAAAAGAAAGAGGATATAAAACAAATGTGGCAAAATGTTGAAGAGTCTGGGTGAAGGGGATAAGAGAGTTCTTAGTACTGTTCTTGAAATGTTTCTGTAAGTTTAAAATGATTTCAAAATAAATTATTTAAAAAAAATAGTGTACCCTAGTGCTTTGCAAATGCAGAGACGGTCAGGAGGGGACAGTTGTTGTACGATGTTTTGGATGCGGGATTGTTGCGGAGGGTGTGCTGTGCGCGGGGGTGGTGGTATTGCCATGGAGTGCGTGCTTATTTATTTTCCCTCCCCCATGTTAACCCCTTCTCCTCCAGGGCAACAGGTGATGCAACCTGGGCTGTGGCAGGGAAGGGCCACACCTGAGCAAACAGTAAGTCTGGGCTCAGCTGAGATGAAGGCTGTGCCAAAGCGTTTATGACTCTTCATGCCTTATCATCCCTTCCTGTTGCAAAGGAGTGCGCCCCTGCCATCTGTTTGTACAGACGCTTATAAAACAACACGGCCTCGTGCCTTGCTTGCTCATAGCCTTGGGAATATCGATACAGTGCTCCTGGCTGGACAACTTGCTTCCTGCTTCCCCCGCTGAGTGTTCCCACCTCATGTGGCCCTCTGTCTCAGGTTGGAGGGGGACCCAGAACAGAGAGTAAGGAACCACGAACCCAAAGTCACCCAGCAAGTCATGGCAGGGTGGGGCTGACTGCAATTCAAGGCTATAGGTATTTATTATGGGCCTAAAATGGGCAAGGTCTAACGCTGGGCCAGGAATAGGCATTTCTCCAAACCCTACTGTGCAGGGACCTGCTATCAGGCACAGAGAGGGAAGAAAAAGGAAGGACACCATCACACCACCACTGTTGCCACCATTATCATCATCATTATCATCACTGTTATGGGCTGAGCTGTATCCTCCCCAAAAATGTTGAAGTCCTAACTCCCAGTACACAGAATGTGACCTTATTTGGAAATACGGTCTTTGCAGATGATCAAGTTAAGATGAGGTCATTAGGATGGACCCCAACCCAATATGACCGGTATCCTTATAAAAAATTTAAACACAGAGAGAGACACATATTGGAAGAATGCCACGTGAACCTGAAAGCAGAGATCAAGGTAATAGGTCTACAAGCCAAAGAATGCCAAAGATTGCCAGCAAACCACCAGAAGCAAGGAGAGAGACACGGAACAGATTCTGCCTCACACTCTCAGAAGGAACCAACCTTGTCGACACCTTGGTCTCAGACTTACATGTACTGTGAGACGATAAACAACTGTGAGACAATGAATTCCTGTTGTTTAGGCCACCCAGGTTGTGGTACTTTGTTAGAGCAGCTCTAGGAAACTAGTACAATCTCTATCACCAGCAGCACCAGCGGCAGTGCCACCACCATCATCTGCACCATCATCGTCATTGCCACCATCCTTATCATTATCACCGTCTCTACCACCATCACTCCCATTGCCACAATCATCAGCACCACCACCAGCATCATCACGGTCACTTAACTCACCATATGCTGTCACTGTTCTGAGCACTTTATTTCTAGGAGCTCATTTAACCCTCACAACAATGCTATGAGGTAGGTACTGTTACCATCCCCATTTTTCATAGACTATGAAACTGAAGGTCAGAAAGGTTAAATCATCTTCCCAAGGCCACACAGCCAGAAAATGTCTGTGCAAGGGCCTCAGCATTCCTCCAGGACTGCTTCTTTCCTCTCACCTCGACAGCCATCTTTCTCCCCAGCTGTCAGCTGGTGTGTATGTGTCCTGTGCTCATCTCATTCCGCCAGAAGTCTGCTTTAATTGAGCAGATGCTTCGGCATCGTTCCCCTGCTTCTCAGGCCCTTAGGAACATGCAGGAGCACGTGGGAATCATGAACCGGGGCAGTGCCGTGCATGGAGTCCTGCCCCCAGGCCTGGTTCACTCTTTGCCCTTGGAGTGCCTATGTCCCCACAGACAAGACTGTCCCAGCCTTGATGCCAGCAACCATCAGCAGAGGTGTCAATCACCTTTGGATGCAGTATCTACGTGGATTATGATGGAGTTTTATTGCTCCAGTTGATAACCACAGGCATTAACCACGTACACAGTAATCATGACTCAGAAGGAAATCAACCTGAGCTGTACGCAGGTATTCCTAACGGCTATCAGAAAGGGCCTAGGGGGTGTTTGAATTTCCACTAGCAATCAGACATATGGTTCTTCACATTTCCCACTGTGCCTGGAAGCATTCTTCCCATATCAAAATGCTTCCATCAATGTTTGTTGAATTGTTTTGACACATTTCAAACGCAACCAGAGCCCCTAATCTTTTTTATTTATCAAATTTACTTGTCCTTTTCCCCTCTCTTCTCATCTTTATCTAATATTTATTTCTTGTGGAAAGGGTAGATGATGATCAGTTTCAAAAGCTGTAATGGTTTTCTCAGGTTTGGGCCTGTAGGTGATGCTTTTATAGACTATTGTCCAACTGTTTGCAGAACCTATAGCTGTTTGCAGAACCTGCAGGTGCTCACAGACTGCAGAGCTTGTCGCTTTTTGCAAAGCCTATAGCAGTTCACAAATCCCACTGCTGTTTGCAGAGCCTATCCCTATTTGCAGAGACTCTAGTTTGCAAATGTTTAAAAATTTTAAATCACAATTTAAAATTGGAAACGTTTTAAAATATGCATCTGTTTGCAGAACTTGAAGGTGTTTACAGAGCCTACAACTGTTTGTAGAGCATGCAGCTGTTTGTGGAGCTCTTCATTATTTGCAGATGCTATAGTTGTTTGCAAACCTTGTTGAAGTTGATCAGTATGCCTGCTGGATGCTTGGCTTCTGCCTGGGCTTTTCTCCCTGAGTTAATAAGGGGTACATCTTATTAAAGCACAGACTGTGTGTCCAGTGTGGTGCCAAGAGATTCAAAAGATACAGAGTACAAAGAAAGGCCCCTGGAAGAAGAGGTTTTCCATACAGTTGAGGAACAACTATGGAGCATACATGGGCCACCCTGAGAAAAATCCACAAAGGCGCACAGGGTTGGGAGGATGTGAACTTCTCAAGGATCAATCCAGCTCGTCCCCACATACATCTGGAACAGCACAGCTCCATCTATGCTGTACCCCATTCTCACCCCATGCCCACAGCCTTCAAGCTGCACCCCACCCTCTGTATCATCCTAAATTACTCAACAACCACTGTCCTTCCCTGTCCTCATTAAAACTCCTTTCTCTCCGGGTCCTGATCCTAGCTAACCCTCGAGGAGAAAAGGGAACAGATTTGCAACACTTTCTTAGCCACTGGGATGTGCCACCATGAAGGGACATTAACATTTTGAGATAAGAACCTTGGAGGCTGCCATGCCTTCGCCCAATGGCACGCCCTCTGATGGTGAGATCCAGGCACAACGACAGGTAGCAAGCATGACCTGAGTGCATGGCAACCTGTCTGCCCAAGGAGAAGGTTTGCCTTGCAGGTGAGCCCCACTTTTTGGCCGCAGTTGTAGTCTGATTGAATCTTTGTTAATCGAATCCTCTTTTTCCCGTGACTCATATGCCCATTTCAGGGCAAGGACGCACCCGGAATGAAAAGTGGCTCCAGTCTAGGCATGAGCTGCAGGACGATTCAGTGGGTCCCAGGCAGTGATTTTCACTGAACAGGAAGGTCTGCTCTCTACATGTTCCTACGTGTTTGTTTTCTTAAACTTCTGCTTGGACTCTGACTCAATACATGGAATTGACGGCTGTTTCAATTCCAGTTCTTCCCTGTTTCTGTCTCCCCCTGGCACAGGTTTGCATCCTTGTCTCAGTGAAGATTTTTCTTCCTCTCCAAGAGCCATGGCTGCTAACAGTTTGGTTTTCCAGCCTGAGAGCAGGAGTGAGGCAGTTTGATCCACTTGGGAGAAGACAACTGCCATCTGGGCACGGTGACCCCTGAATCTGTCCCTTCAGATTCCTGAATTCCTGGTCCTTCATCCCCACTGCCCTCTGGGCTTCTTCACCCAGGTGTGCCAAGAGCACCTTACACATGAAAAGCCCCAAGGTGAGCTCATTCTCTCTCCCCTCTGCTCTACTCTCTCTGCCTTATTCCTTACTTTGCAATCCACCCAGTTGTCCAGGTAAGATGAATCCTTTCCCTCTAGTCCTGATAATCCTACCTCCGAAAGGTCCCTTACTCTCTACCTTCCACTGACGGTGCAGCATCCCCATCTCATCCTTACCAGAGAGAGGCAGCAGCCTCCTTCCGGCTGTCACCAGTGCCCACCTCCAATCCAGACCCCAAGGATCAGCATTCAGTCAGTCTACAAATATTTATGGAGCACCCATAATGTGCCCATCACGAGGGACACAGCAGAGAACAAGACAGACACAGCTATGCTTCAAGGAGCTTATAGTCAGTAGGGTCTTTCTTTTAGTACTTATCTGGAAAGAATGCTTCTCTCTGTTTGGTTTTTAATATTTTTAATACACAAGCAAGAGGTGTTCATTGAGAAAGAACTAGAAAATGCACTTAAGCATAACCAAGAAAATAACGATCCCTTCTTTTTTATGGAGATATAATTGACATATAACATTGAGTGAGTTTGAGGGCTGCAATGTGTTGATATGATACATTTATATATTACAACATGATTACCACTGTAGCATAGTTAACACCTTTATCATGTTACATAATTATCATTTGTTTCTTGTGGCCAGAACATTCAAGAGCTAGTCTCTTAACAACTTTGTAAAAATTACTCTTAAACCTACCACTCGTTCCACCCCCTACTACCATCCACCCCCCTCCCCTAAAAAACATTGTTAACCTTTTGGTGTACAGTCATGTGTTGCTTAATGACAGGGATACATTCTGAGAAATGTGTCGTTAGGCAATTTCATCATTGTGTAAACATCAGAGAGGATATTTACACAAACCTAGATGGTATAGCCTACTGCATACCTAGGCTATAGGACACTAATCTCGTGGGACCACCGTCATATATGCCGTCTGTTGTTAACTGAAATGTCATTATGTGGCACGTGACTGTATTTCTTTCCAGACGTTTTTCTTTTTCCTATTTGAATGTTTTAAAACACCATGGGTGTCTCTTCTCACCTCGAATGTGTTTATTTATTCAGCAAACGTTTCTTATTAAGCACCACTATATGCTGGGCACCGGGCTAGGTGCTGGGGATAGAGATGGACAATCTAGCGGAGGAGACAGACAGCAAGCAGAGAGTCACACACACTGATATATGATTCTCCACTGTGATGCTGCTCATGAAGCCAGGGTTCAGGGAAGCATGAGTGCATATGGTGGCGCCACGAGCTCATCACGGGGACTTGAGCAGATCAGGGAAGCTTCTCCAAGGCAGAGTAGGGCTTGCCAAGATAAGGTAGAGGGGAGAGTGTTTGGGCAGGTAAAGACTGAATTCATGAGCAGGCCTGACTTGTCTATTAGCTTTAGTGGGTACAGTGTCCAGGACCCACCATACTAAAAGGAACCCATGAAAGTGTTTTGATTTCTTTTAAAATTAGAAGAAAAAAATGAACTTTTAGGTTGAAGAATATGTTTTAAATATAACATTCACCCCCTGGTTTTTATATTAATACATTTGTAAAATATACTTTATAGAGGAAGGGACCCACAGAGACAGACGTGCCCCTGAAAGTCACAATGTGGTCCTGGTGTGAAGGCCCACGTGGCTGAAGCAGACAGCATGGACTGAGAAGACGACGGGAGATGTGGGCACGGGTTGGATCTGAGGCCACGGTAGGAAATAGGACTTTATCCATGAGCAACGGGAAAACAGAGAAATGACAAGATTCTTTAAATACTTCGTTTAATCTCTAAAAAGAAAATGTCCTTTTTTTGAAACTGCAATACCGTATTAGACCTTAAAAATATTAACATCTGGCAACAAATGATGATGATGGTTGCGTAACATTGTGAATGTACTTAATGCCACTGAATTGTACATTTAAAAATAGTTAAACTGGTAACATTTATGTTATGTATATTTTACCACAATTTAAAAAAAGCACAGGCAACAGATAGCCACTGGGGGAAAAAATTAACAAAAACTCCTTAATATCATCAAATGTCCATTTGGTGTTTGCATTTCGAATTGTCTCATAAATGTGACAAATTGTTAAGCTGTTTTGCTTTTGTTTTCTACTGTTTGAATCAAGAGCCAAATAAGGTCTACACTTGTAATTCCTTCCTCTCTTTAAGTCTCTTGTCATCTATAGGTTCTGTTCGAACTTTCTCCCTCCCTCCTGTCTTTTCTTTTCTTCTTCCTCTTCTTCTTACTTATTTTTTAAGGAAACCAAGTTGTTTGACCTGCGTCTTGTAGATTACATTCTTATGGTATAGTTTACCATATTCTTCTGTCTCTTGTTTTTCCTATACGGGTAGGGTCTGTATTTCTCAATGGCAGTTGGATGTAGAGACTTGATCAGATCCAAGCTCAATTTTTGGCAAGTCTACTGCAGGAGGTTGTCGTATACGTCCACAGATGGCACGTAAAGTCGGCTTTGTCTCTCTTCTGGGGATGTTGACAGCCACGGAAGGTCACCACCTAGGACATTGGTCTATTATGAGTTGGTGACACTCTGGTGCCAGGTGCAGAGGGGAGAGCAGGTTGGAGGCTCAGGTGAGCCCAGCATCTTTCTGTTCATCCAGGGAAGGACTTGCTGGTGGAGAAAGGGGTGGCGGGGGTCCCTGGGCCTTTTTCTCTCCACCACTGCTGAGCACTGACAGTCCTCACCTCGGTGGGGAATCTCTCCTGTATGTGAAGCTGCTTCTGGCAAATGAAGACAATCTCAGCCGGGCTTTCCTTTTGCCTTAGGTTTTTAGTTTTGACATCAGGAGCAGAGCTAGCACCGCTGCACCCCAGCAGGTAAAAGCCTGGCTTTGGAGGGACATGGCACTGGGTGCTGGACCAGTAAAGTTCGCTCCGCCCCACTCTAAGTGCCCAGAGGCCTCTACCATCAGACCAGCTGGGGTCCCAATCCTGGCTTCCCCACGCACCAGACTGGGCAAGTTACTTCCTCTCCCTGAACGCCAATCTCCTCGTGGGTAAACTGGGACAGTTACTAGGCTCACCTTAGAGGGCCATTGTGAGGTTAAATGCAGTAATGTGTATCAAGTGCAAAGGGCAGTGCATGGCACGTGAGAAGCACACAGTAATGGTGACTCGTATCACGCATCGCTATGACCAGTCCCTTCCTTGCCCTGACAGTAAGGGAGTAAGAGGAAAGGGGCTAGATCATTCCAATATGCTCACCTTCAGTAAGGTCCTTGAGCTGGACCCCAATCCACGGTTTTTCCAGACAAGGCCATCTTGGGTCTTGACACAAGGATACGAGGATTTGGGTGGCCGGCTTGAGGAGGGAGGTGCTTCATGTCCAGAGGCAGGGATTCCAGTCACTTACGGTATTAAATGAATAGTGGCTTATGTGCCATGAGCCCCATAATAAGGTATGGAGGCCCAGTGCCTGGTGAGCCATCGCCCAGAAGCGCACATCCCAGGAGGCCAAGGCCAAAGTCCTGTGTGTGCTCAAGTGTTTACTGTCTAGCTCACTCTTGGATATTGGTTCTGGAGGCAGAACTTGCAGGGCTCCTGGCTCCTCCTTCCCCTTGACATCCTCCTCCCCCTCCTCCCCTCCCTGCCCCCATCTCCACCAATCCTCAGGACCCTCTACCATTTGGTGGACAAGTGGCCACTGCAATCTTTATACCCCTTGGGCGCAGTCACTTTGGGGCCAGACATGGCTGTCATAGGCACTAAAGAGTGGCTCTGAACGAGGCCTTCTGGGTTTCAAGCAGCAGGGTGCGAGGGAGGGAAGGCAGCCTGCAGGAGAGGCTTGTGTGTGAACCAAGTGTTCAGGCAGATAGGAGGCAAATTATCATGGGTGCCAAACTCCACAGAGCAGCCAATCCCGCAAACAGCAGCACGAAGTAGTGGAGCCACGAAAACAGTGACAAGCTCCCAAGTTGTGAAGCTGTTAATGCCCTAAAATCTCCTGAGTCGTCCCTGCCTCTCACTGCCACTCCTCTCTTCCTTCTCATCTCTATTGTTTCACCCCTGGACTGTTGCCACCACCTCCTAAAGGACACAGCTGCCTGGGCGAACTCTTGAAAATGCTACAGGGACCAGGACACTCGTCTGCTTAAAACCCTTCCAGGCAGAATGCTTAAATTTATTTTGTTTCACATACCCCTCTGGCTGGCTGGTGAAGCCTGTTGATTTCTTGCCAGTGTAATGTTTTTACATGCATTAAATAAAATGCACTGAATTGCAGAGGCAACCAATTATATCAAAACACGATTATCAAAATATTTCTTGAAAATAAAAATTGCATATAGCAATATAAGTGCTTTTTAATTAACATTATATTACAAGTTATAGGTGGGTCTAATAACTGACATAATTTTGTAACAATGTTTTGAGGTATCTGCCACCATTTTCTCATGATAGCAAAAGAGTCTTGATATCTGTTGGTGAGAGTGTCAGGGGCTGCTAATGCTACTATGATTCGTTACTGAGGATGATGATAAATTTCAGGTAGAAGTTAGTGCAAATAAAGATGTGACATGTTTTTGCATCCAGGTTCATGGAGCCCCTGAACTCTATCCATGGACCTTTTGGTGACTGCAGGTTAGCTCTCCTCATGGCAACCCAACTACATTCACGCACATACCCCATCTTTGTAGCTCTTAGACTTAGTCTCTGGCTGCTGCTCCCCCTAGTGCAGGCCTTGTTGAGTCTCTTGCAGCTGCTCAGCTCACCTCCTTGCTTTCTGCCTTCATGACTACATGAATCCCTCCCTATGTGCAGTTTCACTTTCTGCGGTTTCAGTTTCCCCCAGTCAACCACTGCCCCAAAATATTAAACGGAAAATTCCAGAAATAAACAATTCATAAGGTTTAAACTGGTGTTGTTCTGAGTAGCATGATGAAATCTTGCACTGTCCTGCTCCATCCTGCCCAGGATGTGAATCATTCCCTTGTCCAGGTATCCACGTTGTACATGCTACCCACCCGTTAGTCACTTATTAGCCCTCTGGGTTATCAGATCAACTGTCACGATATCTGAGTGCTTGGGCTCAACTCACCCTTACTTTACTTAATAATGGCCCCAAAGTGCAAGACTAGTGGTTCTGGGAATTCAGACATGCCGGAGAGAAGTTATTGTTGTAAATCTCCTACTATGTCTAATTTATAAGTTAAACTTTATCATAGGTATGTATGCACAGGAAAAAACATAGCAGATGTAGGGTTTGGTACTATCGGTGGTTTCAGGCATCCCCCGGGGCTCTTGGAATGCATCCCTGCAGATAAGGGGGGACTACAGTATTTCAAAGCTGCTGTCTCCGCCCGGGCCATCTGGTGAACTCTTACCTAGTTTCCAAAGTGACTATTAAGGTCAGCCCCTGTTTGAAGTCACTCAACTCTACCAGACAAAATTGACCCCCTCCACCACCTTTGTGCTCCCTGGCCACCAAGCCTGCATAGACTTTTACTGCCCCTTTGTCTCCTGGTCATTCAAAGGCCCTTTAGGACAAGGACAGTGCCATCTTATGCCGTCTCCCCAGCGCTGTGGCACAGAGCCTGGAATGTAGTATTTGCTCAAAAAAACCTTGAAGGAATGAACGAATACATAAGTGGATGAACATGAGGCATTGTAAACAGTCGCCCAAAGACACTGGCAGCTCAGTGTGGTACTATCATCCCTACAGGCAAAGAGTAATTGTCCCACTGACCATTTAGTCTTCTTATCTCCAAAGTCCCTAGACGCAGTAAGGGTGACCAGCCAAGGAGCGAGCTGGAAGAGGCCAGCAGGGACAGGTTACAATCTCCAAAAGGGATACCCCAGGCTACATAGGAAGTTGCTCACTGCAGGACAGAGAGGAGAGAGGTGTCCCCACAGGGCTGCCAGGCACACACAGTCACCCCAACAACCAGTAGGGGAGCGCCTGGCCCAGCAGGCACAGAAGGAAACCAGGAGGCTTCAGGGCAGCTGGAGGAGGCCATGGGAAGGAGGGTGGTGACAGGAAGTGCTCAGGTCACTGAGGAGAGCCACTCTCTGTGGTCTCATGTCACCCTGAGCAAGTTACTTCACCTCGCTGAGCCTCAGCTTCCTCATTCGTAAAACAGGCTAATAATCCCCACGGTGTCACTGCGACTGCTAAATGAGATACTAATAATGACTAGATGCTTTATTTATGTGCATTATCTTACTTAGTGTTTATTAAATATCTAGCACATAGTGAACATTTAAAAAGCACCTTATTATTATTGCTCCAGGCAAATATTGTAAAGACAGTCAAATGTGCCCAGGTGCCCCCGACATTTTCCACTCATCTTTTTCCTCTTCAACCACTCTCCTCGTCAACCAGCTCCGCTCACTCTCCCAGAACCTCCCTGCCCAAGGAGTTTATAGAGTCATCCAGCCAGGAACAACCTTGCTGGGCGTTGAGAACGGGGTGTTCCTATGAACCGTCAAAACTTGCACAAAAATTTCAGTGCGTTTGTGCATGGGTGTGTTTTTCCAAAGAAATGTCCATAGATACTCAAAGTTGTGACCAAAACAAACAAAAAGAGGATAAGAGCCACAGAAGTAAAGTGGTAGGGTCCCAATGCCATACTCTTTTCCGAGGTTTGAAAAGAGGTCTTAGGGAGAAGTCAATATTTGATGCAAAGGAATGATTCTCAAATGGTAGAATTTCAAGGACCAATGACAGTTGGAGAGAAAAGTTCTGGGGTAGGTCCCATAACTCACACACTGCTGGTTACTCTAAAAATGACCCAATCTAAGGAATAGCTTTGGGTGACCTCTGAACTGGTCAGAGTAGGGGCATCTCTTATTACTGAGTTGTTTTTCTTGGCAGTAGAAATTTTAGATGTTGCCCAAAAGCAATAAAATTCTAGTATTATCAGGTTCCCTTTTTAAGGAAAAGGCTCTGAAATGGCAATAGAGACCTATCTGAAATTTTCAAATACAAATAATTCAGAATCAATGCTCGAGCTCTGCTCTTAACCTACAAGGACATGTTTCTCAAGAGCTTAACTGGCTTTCAGAGTGAAGGACATACAGCTTCAGTACTGAGAGTAACTGAAACCCTGTCAAGGCAACACTTACCTGATTTAATTATTGTCACTTGGTCATATCTGTCTCCTCAATGCCTGGCCAATTCTTGTAACGTCAAATATCTTCTATTGAATTTGCAACTTCAGTTTTTACCTTAAACCTTACACATAATATAAAATTTACCATTTTAACCATTTCTAAGTGGACAGCACAGTAGCGTTAATTCTGCACACCAATTCTGTGGTACAACAGATCTCTAGAACTTTTTCATCTTACAAGACTGAAACTATATACCCATTGAACAGATCTTTTTTCCTCCTCCCCACAGCCCCTGGCAACTTCTATTCTACTTTCTGTTTCTAATACTTTGACCACTTTGTTACCGAACCAGGTTCGTTTTGCCCACCGCACAATTATGCCAATCACTGAGACCATGAGTTTGCAAAGAGAAAGGATTTAGTCACAAGGCAGCCAAGCGAGGAGGCAGCAGAACCAATCTCAAATTTGCCTCCCTGCAAAATTGGGAATAAGGGATATTTATGGGATAAGGGGTCGGGATGGTCTGCAGTGTGGGAATAGATGATCGGAGTTAAGTAAGGTAATTGATGATCTGCGCAAGCGTAGTCCAGCTTCATGGCTCTTGATAGGACCCATGCTCACAAAATGGCAACATGACCATCACCCAAAGGTGGAGTTTTCATCTCCTTGACATCAAAGGGTCATTTGATACTCATTCTCGCGGGTCCAGTTGATGAGTTGGTGGTATTGACTGGCCTGCACTGGACAAGAAGTTGACTCTCAGTTCCTCAAAAAACTTAAGCACCCTACCCCTTACCACGGTGACCCAGGAGCCAGAGATGTTCTCTATAGGGTGGCTTTAGTAATGCATTATCAAACTACTTTTGGAGACAGACAACTGAGTATGGTTAAAGCAAGTTGGCCCCTGGTTTCAGCTTTAGATACTTAATATAAGTGGAATCGTGCAGTATTTGACTTTTTTGTGACTAGCTTATTTCACTTAGCATTACGTCCTCAAGGTCCTTTCATGTTGTAGCATATGACAGAATTTCCTTCATTTTTAAGGCTGAATAATATTCCACTATATGTATATACCATTTTCACTACTGTTTTTTACTACAACTTTATTGCTCTGTGATCTTATTTTGCTCTTCCTGGTATAAAACACGAAGGTAGCCTTATCATGTGCATTGAATTTACCACTCAGAAGCCTAATTAAATGAATAGAGGATTTGTAGACACGCAAATTTAACAGATTTTCCCCAGGTGTCTAAATGATCCATTAGGAATAGATCAAGGTTACAAATTAATTGATAATCTTTCATGATGCAAGCTATTTTATAAGGCATTTAAAATGGTCTCTCTTTCAAGCAATATGACAAAAAATGAAAATAAAACTTTGACCTTTTGAGTAGAGAGCTGTAAAGCTTTTGTTTAAGGAAACAAGGTTTTCAAGTGATTGTGATGACAAATAAAAATGGCAAGCAATAGCATATATTGGAGAATATGAG
>NC_060281.1:25347896-25410782 GCF_021613505.1 Equus quagga
TCCTCAGATTTCAGCTCAGAATAAACTCACCCAAATTTTCATTTATAAACTGGTTATGGATTATTTTCATCGACAGTGATGTTGAACCACTTTATGCTCTTAATGGCTTTTTATATGTCCCCTTAGATCATACATGAATTTCAGAGGGGGACTATTCCCCTTGAAATTCCTAAACAGAATATAAACAGAAATATTCCTGAATAGAAGTAAAACAAGTGTCTCAGCATTATGAAAGGATTATCAAATGTTCATTCACCAAGAGGAAAATCCCTTTACCTAATTGAACTAAGGAAGAAAGAAAAGTGAGTATGCATCCTTTTGAGAACAGAGCTTAAGAGCATGACCTTGGGGAACACAACCGCCAGTTTCTCCTAGTGGGACCCAGGGAAGTCTACTGATGTGCTGCTCTCAAGGTGAAACTCAACTCCATTCTCCAAGCTGACTGCCTTTCAAAACATGGCACTCTGAAATGATTATCAGCCATCAGCTGATAAGCAAGTACAATAATAAAGCCATTGGAATGGCATTATTTATCCAAGGTGTAAGAAAATACATACCCACCCCTCTCCCTATACCTACTTTTTCCTTCTCCATCTTTGAGGCTCAAGTTGTCCAGACATTCATTGATTTCAGTACAGTTTATATTTCCAAAAGCCTCAACTGGCCACAGTACAAAGAATGGGCATAGCTCCTGATCTGCAATGGAAATTGTTGATCCAAACTTGTGGATGGGGCCAGGGAGGGTGGAAAGGGCTGGAGAAGGGGAGGAGAATCAGATTCAGTGTGGAAGGAGATACAGGGAAGAGAGGCAGGAGCAGGGAGAATGGAGAGCTGGGTTAAGGAGTTGGGAAAATTCGAGAAAGTAAGGAATAGGGCCACAAAAGGAGAGTATGAGGACAGAGTGAGCACAAAATTGAGAGCAAGAAAGGAGTCAGGACATGGAGAAATAGGCAAAGCAGAAAGATAGAGAAACCAGAAATTGTTAAAACTTCAAATAAAAACTATTTCATCCTAAAGTATTCTGCAGTGTTTTTGTGAGACAGTGAAACTGAAATAGGAAGAGGCCCTTTATTTTCTTAGGAAGAGAACACGGACTGGAGGTGGAAGAGGAATGGCAGAGGATTTTCCAAACAAAGAGAGCCTGTGGCCTCTCAAACTGCCCCCACCCCACGCTGCATGAACTGTTCACACCACAGTCCCTGACTTTCTCCATCCAGAGAGGGGGGATGTGGGACAGAAGCCTGGTCTCTGTACCAGCTGAGGGCTGGGGCATGGGACTGCAGAGTTTGGTGCAGGGTGGGTAGGAGGTGGGCAGAGGTTAGAGAAGAGGGGCCTCTCTGGGGTGGGCGAGGGATGTGGCTGGGGAGTGGGTAGTCCCCAGAGGGAGCCACCCCAAGGCCTTGTTGAGGGGACTTAGCTCCCAGAAGGACACAAACATAGTACCATAAAGGAGAGACAGAAACACCTACAAACCCAGATCAGTCCCCCAAACCTGCATGCCTAGCCCCTTCCATCCAGCCTCACCAGAGATACCCAAGTTCCTGGCCCCCCACCCCCAGTAAAAATGGCCCTAACTCACGACACCTGAGCAAAGATCCTCCCCTCCCATGAGGAAAAAAAATGGCCTTGGCCAGGAGACAGTGCCCGGGGACTCAGCCCACTGCTGCCTCTGCCCGGACAGAAACAGGAGAGCATCAGGGCCAGCCCTTAGTGCAGAGCGCTGGAGGGAGCGTGCCCCTCCAACTTCCTGCCGTGGCTGGTGGAGAGACTTTGAACAAACGAACCCACCTGAGCTTCAGTTTCCTCGCTGCGAAGTGGGTATAATGATAGGTCCTGCTTACAAGACACGGAAAGGATGCCGTATCGCTGGGGTTTTATCCACACTCAGTAAATGGTAGCCAAGTGAGGGAGACATATCCTGAGTGTGTGTTTTTGACAAATTCATTCACCCCTTCATTGCACAAACGTTTGTTGAGTGTCTACTATACCACAGCCACTGGGGATATATTGTTGAACAATCCAGACTCCCCACCCTCCTAGCTGAGCTTCTAGTGTGTGTGTGTGTGTGTGTGTGTGTGTGTGTGTGTGTGTGCGCGCGCGCGCGCGCATTGGGGAGTGGGGGGCGCCAAACAGAGTAAACCAGAGAAATAAAGTTACATAGTATATTAGAAGGAGTTTAGTGCTAGGAAGAAAACAAGGCCAACGGGGGGATAAGGAGCGTGCGTGGAGGGGGTTGCAATTTTAAACAGGCTTGGGAGTACGAAAGAGGTCAAGTGTTCCCTGCAGTTACAGTGCGGGGGTGGGGGGAGGAGGCTGGAACAGTGCTGCTTCCTTGGAGCACGTGGGGTTATGGGGGTCTCCCCAGGCCAGGTGAAAAAGGGGCGAGAGGGAGTCGCGCCTTTATGGCTGGATTAGTTCCTGACATCCTCTGATTTTCTACAGCTTCTCCAGTCCTTTTCTAATCTCTTTTCCCCAGACTTATAGGAAGGTGTGTGAGACAGAAAGAGACTGAGAACCAAGCTTTCTTGGCAGAAACATCAGTAAGTGAAAATTGAATTATAATGAAAATACCAAGAGTAATAACTTCCTGACCTCGGTCATCAGGTACACACTCAGTTAATGCACCAGCGCTAGTAACGGACGCGACTCTCAGAGATCGCAACCCCCGGGGCCCTGCGGGGCGCACAGCCTCCCCTGGCGGCAGCCCCGGGAGCGCGAGCGCACGGAGCACAGAGCTCGCCCCAGCACGCGCCCGGCCGCGACTCCGGGGCGGGCCGCCGGGCCTGCGCGGGGCGGGGCCTGCACGGGGGCGGGGCTGGCGGGGCGGGGCCTGCGGCGGCCCCTCCCCCGGGAGGGGGTCGACACGGGCGGGCAGCGCGCGCTGGGCGCGGGTTAAAGAGGCGCGCGGAGGCGGGCGCGGCGCACACTGCTGTGGCGCGCGGAGGGGTGATCCACGTGTCTCCCCGGAGTCCGGCCCACAGTTCACCCAGCTCTTTTCGCCCCGCGATTCAGGGCTTCCCCTCGGCCCCCTGGGTGTCCGCCCGCCCCCGGCCCGAGTGAGAACGGCCCCACACAGTTCCCCGCGCTCAGTGGACCAACTTGGCGGAGCAACTTTGTCCCGGGAGCGGCGCCGGGGGGACGGGACACTGCGCATGCGGAGCTCCAAATTCAAACAGCTGTTCCCAGAGGCTGGAGGGCGGGTGGATCGGGAGCCGCTGGGGCTAGGGGAGGCTTTCTCGAGGAGGCGGCTGCTCCGGAGCCATGGTGGACCGGGGCCCTCTGCTCACCTCGGCCATCATCTTCTACCTGGCCATCGGGGCGGCGATCTTCGAGGTGCTCGAGGAGCCGCACTGGAAAGAGGCCAAGAAAAACTACTATACGCAGAAACTGCGTCTGCTCAAGGAGTTCCCGTGCCTGGGACAGGAGGGCCTGGACAAGATCCTGGAGGTGAGCCCCCGCCGTACCCCTACATGCACCTGAAGCTGGCTGGAGCTGTGGGAGTGCGGAAGGGAAGCCTCTCAGCTTTGGACGACCCTCAGTCCCTGTGGGTGGTCCTGGGGATGACAGGAGAGGACGTCTCACTATGCGTCTGGCTGCTGGGGTCTCTCGTTCCCCCGTGGACACGGGAGTCACCCATGCGCCGAGACTCTTTGGAACCCAGTTTGTCCAGAGAAGAACTTAGGGTTGATCTCGCGGTGAACCAGGCCCCGCGGGGGCTCGGTGTGGGTGTGCGGGTACCTCCCTCCTTAGAGGGAGGCTGTGGGGCAGATAAAGGCGTTTATCTTTCCTTGGAGACGCTCCCGGAGTTCGGGAGCCCAGTCGGTGCCACCCCGTCGCGTCACCACCTCCCAGCTCAGGGGCCGATGCCGCGCCCGCCCGGCTTTTCTTCGGGACCGTGAGCCCGTCGGCGTTGCGGGAGGGTCCTCCAGCCCCAGGCTGAGCAAAGAACCCCGCCCCGCAGGGCTCGGGGAGGGCGTGCGGGGCTCTGTCGGGCCTGAGCCCCCGGGCTGGGGCTGGGGCTGTTGGCTGGAATGTTCGGGACGCGCTCAGGCTTCCGGGAAGACTTATCTCGCGGAGACATCCCTTAAGGGCTTGGAGTTAAATTTTGTGAAAGTAGCAGGTTGAACAAAAGAATAAAACCCAGGGAGTCCCATTTTGGGGGAAAAGGAGAGGTTGTGCAGAGTGGAAGGTGGTGGGGAGAGTTTCTCGTCCACCTTGGCATTGGGAACCTCTTATCTTCTGGTTCATATGCCCTATGGATGGCATTGACCTCACTTGGATAAACTGTGGGGCTGACCTTGGGCCAGTTTGGGAACCGAGGCCTTCTACTCCAGTTTCTGCAAGGCTCTTAGCCTCAACCACCCCACCCTTCTTGGCCTACGCTAATGACTTCCACCCAGTGGACAGACCAGGATCTGGGTAAGAGCCTGTAGGGGCTCTAGATTGTGAGGTAGAATAGGGGTAGATCTCTTGGGGTGAAACATACCAGAAAGGAGGTTTGATGAGAAACAGCATTTAATCTACACCAGCCCCACACTACTTTATGTCTGTCTAGTTGTCCCCATTTTTCCAGCCCCAGTTTCTCCATAGGTAAAATGGGAATGAACCCATCTTCATCCGTTTGTCCTGCCCCAGACTGTTGGAAGGTAGAAAGCATTGGAAAACATGAAGATGTCTTAGATGTCTTGCCTGTGGCACCCCATTTTTGTCCCCAGGTCGATGGACATTCACACGAATGAGCATATGGGTGCCCACCAACAGCCGGGCACATGAAGACTTGTCTTCTCAGGGGCCGGTGGAAGGGGAGCTTGGTTTTCGTGGGGAGAGCCTGGGTCCTGGAGCAGTTCCCGGGGTGGGGGCGGTGGGAGGTGAGGTTGGTGGGGAGGATGAACTTCAGAAGGTAGTTGAGCGGGTTAGCTCCTCACAGCTGGAGTTGTGGGATGAAGCCGTTGCCTGTGGATGGGTGTCTGCCCTGTGTGTGTGTGTGTTGGGGAGGGGTCACTTGATAATTTCCCTGAGGAAACAATTCCTCTGGAGAATGAGTTGTTGTTTAGTTTCTTCCAGGGCTTTGTTTAGAGGGGAAAGGGGCAGGCGGGGATGATAAAGAAACGAGCTGCCCTCGAAGTGTTTCCCTCTTCGCTGCTTCTCCGCCACTGCAGGGGAAGGAAGGAAAGAATTCAAGGCTGAATGTGGGAAAATAAACTTCAAAACACGAGGGGAAGGGAAAAGGAGGGGTTGGGCTGAGGCAGCCGGGTGCAGCTGGTGGTAGTAGCTTTGGAGGTTAGACAGCTTTCTCAAGGTGTTGGAGCAAACAGAATGCCTCTTATTTTGAGGTCCTGTTAAACCCGTCAACTATTACCCCCCAAGAGTGGGCAGGTAGCTTTTAGAAAAGGATTTGGCTTCAGGCCAGTCTGATTTGGAAATGATTATGGGCAGCCCTGCCCCATCCCCGGCACAAACCATCTCCAACTGGGCAAGTCCCCTCCCTTCATAGGAAAAACCCAAGAAACGAAAACGGACCAGTGGAAGCATTTTGCTAGTGTCACTTTTAGTCTGCAGAAAATTCTGCCTGGCGCGGCTTTCTGATCTGTGACTTGGGGCACTGCCTCAGGCCTCAGGAAATTGGTTTAAGGAAAAATGAAAACTCAAAAATCTTCTTTCCCATCTGGCTGCTTCAGCATTTTCCACCTGAGATTCTGTGTCGTCTTGCCTTTGTAAACCTAAAACAGTCCCTCGCTAGGAATTCCTGGGGTGGGGGCAGGTTCCTGGGAAGGGTCGTTGGAAGGGAGGGGGCACACTCTGGGTTGGGGTTTTTCTTAACACTGGAAGTTGTATGTGTGCTTTCAAATGCATGAAAGAGAGTTAGCACACCTTTAGATCTTTAGATCTTTGGAAATAGTCCTGAGTTGTCAGGCGCTTCCTCCCTGTTCAATTGTGGTTGAACGGGGGCGGACTTTCAAATGCTCAGCACGCCACCAGCCCTGGACCACGTGATCGCCCTCCTTCCTGCCTTCAGAACCATCTTGAACCCTTGCTCTCAAGCCTTGTTCCACCAGGTGTTGGGTGACCCACTCCCCCAGCCTGTTCCGAAATTGCAGAGGCTCCCAGAAGTGGGGTTAAGCGTTGACTGAGCACCTTGTGTGTTGGGCGTTGTGGGTGGTATCTGCACTTTATGAGAGAGGGCACAGGCTGGTTTTGCCATCTGTCTTGGCCATTTACCCACCAAACCATTTAATTTTGCCTCTCTTTCCTCATCTGCAAAATGAGGGTCTGGTGAGGGCCAAGTAGAGCGTTAGGCAGGAGGTGTGTGGAGCAAGCACATAGCCCTCGCCAGCATTTATTGCGCACACGTTGACCAAGGCAACTTGCCAGGTGCTTTACCTGCGTTAGTTCAGGTACTCTTTACTGCAGCCTTATGTATTCAGATAAGGAGACCGAAGCTCAGGGAAGGTAAAGTGGCCTTGGTGACACAGCAGGAGGGCGCCGCCTGGGTGGGGAATGGGGCAGTCTGCCTCCAGAGCCTGCTCTTTGGGTGCCCTTGCCCTCCCTCTGGGGCACGTGCACCTGTTGAATGGCTGGCCTGTAAGTGAGCTGAGTACATTGGTTCAGCTGGACTCTGCTCTGCTGGGAAATTCTGTTTTCTATCTCCCCTAAAACGGCATTGGCACATGGGCTTCCCCGGCGTTCCGCCTGGCTGAGCGCCACCTCCTCTGTTACTGAAATGACCAGCCGTCCACCCCACCCCACTATTCCTATGGAAGCACAAAGAAGCAGAGGGTTGAGGTGCAGGGGAGGAATGAACCTCTCAGCCTTTACCCCTGGTGTGCAGTGATCAACAGGAAGGATTTGAGAGCCCACCATGCCCCAGGGCTTCGAATAAGCACTTTACATGCTTTCTTATTTTAATTTAATCTTACCAACCATCCCCTTTTATAGATGAGGACAATGACACTTGAAAAGATGATGTAACTTGCCCAGGATCATAGAGTGCAGGGTCAGGTTTCAAATCGAAGTGTGTTGTATTCCAGAGTACATGGGAATTAGTCAGCAAGCATGTATTAAGCACCTACTGTGTGGCAGGCACTGGGCAAAACGCTGGGAGTTCAAAGATGAGTTAGACACGGCTGGGCTCAGACTGGCTGCTGGGAGAAGGATCAATAAACCCACCATGACAGGATAGTTTGTGAGGCACCCCCAGAGGAATTCAGGAGGGCTTCTTAATGAGGGTCCCCAGGTCCAGCCTAAGGAGTCAGGGAGGGCTTTCAGGAGGAGGTGATCTCAAGCCAGAGTGGGGTTTTGGAATTACCAGGGTTTAGCAAGGAAAAGAAGGGGGAAGAGAGTGGGGTGTTGCTTTGTGCTGTGGCTTTTGGGGGTGCAATAGGGGTCACCCCAGGCCCTGCCCTCCACTGGGGCCCCCATCCCTAACTGGGTTTTCCTGACTGCTCACATAGCTGACCAGTTCCCAGAAGCCTCTTGGATCCTGCTGGCCTCCTTGCCGCTAAGCTCCAAACTGCGTTATCCTCTCCGGAGATTTTCCACGTCTGCCAGACTTCTCTCCTTTCATTTCCTGGACCCTTCCTACTCTATACACGTTCCAGTCTACAGTAGTGAGGCCAATTGCCATTTTGAGGTTCTGACATCCTGTTATTCACACCAATCCTCCTCCTAAAATTTGAAAAATATAACCATGGATTAGGTGGTAAAATTACATCTGACCAAAATGCTTAGAACAGGGCGTGTTAATTGGATATTTTGGAGAATTGAGGGTTAACATGAAAACCTCTTTTGTTTCAAGCCTTGGTGAAAATTGTAAAGCGCACTGGTCCACTTAACTGCCTTTGTAAGTAAAGGGAACACAATAGATCTTTTGATTATCCAGGATTGTGGAGCCTCCACGTCATTAGTTTGAACTTGAACTTTCACGTCTAGGACTGCAGAAGTGGAAAGTGGAGAAGTTGAGCTTTTGAGAGGAAATGGAAGAAAGAGGTCCCTTCCTAATGGCTCGCTTTCTCATTTATGTTCCACTCAAAGTTGAGGGCAGCCAAAAAAAAAAATCTCAAATCGATAAATCTGCCTTAGTTAACTGCTCTGGTTAGAGTTTTAGCAGTTAAAGTGAATTTTTATTGAATCGTTTTGAGAGGTTTACTAGAGCCCTTAGGATGATTACAGATGGATGGCATGGTAATAGAGACTTAGCCAGAATAGAAATTAGCAAGTGTTGAAAGGTTCTAGTGGGGGTGGGGGGGAGTCTTATAGAAGCGGGTACAAGGGAGGTGATGACTGTTGTTTCTAGGTATTTTCCTGGGGTTTTGCCATATTTATCATCTGGCGTTTAAAAGAAACACAATCTTCCAGTTGTGGGTGCTGTGCTTGGCTGGCTCTGACCTCAGGTCAAGGGCTTTCATCTTGAACTTGGCTGTTCGCTGTCATATTAGGCTAGCCCCTGAACTCGATGTGTGTGGTGGGGTGGGGGTAGGGAAGTACAAGGCTTTGGGGAGTAGAGGAGCCGGGCTCCTGAGACGGAACCCCCAAGAGAGTCTTTGTACAAATTGGTATGCTAGATCCAGTGGTGGGACAAGAATTGATGGGCCAGAACTGGGTGACACAGAGAGGCCAGGTGATGTGGATGACTATGGAAAAGTATGTGAAATAAGTTCACCTCCTTCTGATGTTCCTTTTAGGGAGTGGAGAAGGTAGAGGTTAATGTCTTCGGAGATTTCACTGAGTATCCCCCTGGACTCTTGGAATAAGGCAGAGGAGCCCTGACTGGTCCGTCCTCCCCAGGCCTGGGTTGGCATGGATAGAGAGCATGCTGCCCTTAACAGGGATCTCTCACCAGCTGCCACTCTCCTCACCCAGTGCAGGCCCCCTGCTGTTGCTGAAAGACCCACCATCCAAGCAGTGTCTGTGGTTATAGGGTGGGCCCTGCAGGCATGCCATAATGTTACCCTCATAGGCTGTTTAGAACAGTGCTGGACACATAGTGAGCGCTCAGTGTGTTAGCTGCCACTGCCACCCCTCCTCCCAGATATCCCTACTACGTGATGGGGCCATCCACGCACGAGTGTGGCTCACATAGATTCAGGAAGACCTTCCTAGAGCAGAAGAAATGTCAACCAAAGTTTTTATTGTTGTAAAAAAACATATAAGAAGGAGCCGGCCCTGTTGCCGAGTGGTTAGGTTCACGCACTCCACTTTGGCGGCCCGCGGTTTGCTGGTTCGGATCCTGGGTGCAGACCTAGCACTGCTCATCAAGCCGTGCTGTGGCAGCGTCCCGCATACAAGAACTAGAAGGACCCATGGCTAGGATATACACCTATGTACCGGGGCTTTGGAGAGGAAAATAAAAGAAAGGAAGATTGGCAACAGATGTTAGCTCAGGGCCGATCTTCAAAAAAACAGAAGAAAGTTTACCGTCTTCGCCATTTTTAAGAGTACGGTTCAATAGTGTTAAGTATATTCACATTGTTGTGAAACAGATCTCCAGAACTTTTTCATCTTGCAATACAAATTCTATACCCATTAAACAACTCTCGTTTCCCTCCTCCCCCAGTCCCTGTGACCACCATTCTGCTCTGTTTCTGTGAATTTGACTGCTTTAGAGGCTTTATAAGTGGAATCATACACTATTTGTCTTTTTGAGTAAAATGGTGCAGTCCCTATGGAAAACGGTATAGAGGTTCCTCAGAAAATTAAAAATGGAACAAACGACTATATGATCCAGCAACCCCACTTCTGACTATACAGCAACCAAGTTTTTAAAGAGCTAGACAGAGGAGGAGGGGATGGTGAATCTTTCTCGCCCACAGCCCTTGGGGAAGTGTAAAACTTCGAGCTGGTCCTGGGCTGCGGCCACAGGGCAGAGAGGTGAGGGTCAGATGACGAAGCTGCTGGGTTTAGCCAAGGAATTTGAACTCACTAAATTTTTGCAATTTTCAAGTCGGGGAGTGAACGGCATTTCAGAAAGTTTCATCGTCTCTCACAGCCGTTTGCAACTTAAAAGTGGAATATTCTCCTCTAAATTAATGGCGTTTCTGTGCATTGATCCCTTTACCCCGTGGCTGTTCTGATAAGGATGCCTCCTCCTCTTCTCCTTCTGACATAATGGAATGTGTGCTTTTCCACCAAAGCCCACAGAGCTTACAGCCCCCCAAGGAGCCCACCCACCTTCCCTCACATCCCAGCTTTCAGTTAGGGCGCCTCTCTCTTCTGTTCTTCAGAGCTGGGTCCCTGTCCCTGCTGAAGACACAGCCCCGCCCAGTGGATGACCTTCCCAGATTGTGCCTTAGTTGCCCCTTTATGTAAAAGTGGGCGTGATGTGCTCCGACTCTCTTAACAGCTGCCTGGGGCCTCTAGGCTTTTTGTGAGGAGTTAACCCGGTCCCCCAAACCTCAAGAGAGACCTGGGCAAAGTAAGGGTGGGGTCACAGAAGGATCCCTCCCTACCACCTATCATTTCTGTGTTTGCTGAAGCCTCAGAGGCCAGAGGGGGCTTTAGCCCTCAGGATCTTGGTCTAGCTGGGGAGAGAAAACAGGGCCTCCCTGGTGAAACGAGGGGAGATACGGTCCTGGTGCTGAGTGATGGGTTGCAGATGGAAGAGGCTGGAGAGTTGGATGAGGGTCAGAGGGCTTCGGAAGATTCAGTTCCTGTTTCCTGAGGCCTGTAGAACCCCCTGGCCTGTGGGCGATCTGGCTTTGAGCAAAACAAGGTCCCTGCCCTCAGGGAGCCCCTAATCTAGAGAAAGAAAGGTAAGGAGCTGTTACCTGAGTGACGTTGATAAGTGTTCCAAGTGCGTACCATGGAGATAGATGTCTGCTCTTGAACTTAAAGAAGGAGGAGTGTGAGCTAGGATCGAAGGATGAGAGGTGTGAGTAGCAGCCCCTGTGAGTGTCCCTACTATGTGCCACACATTGGGCTGGTTCTTTACTTCTGTTTCATTGAACCAGTCCTGTGGGTGAGATTCGGCTCCCATTAAACAGAAAGCCAGAGCCAGGGGACATGCCTGAGTCTACATGGCTAGCTAGAAGCTGGGATGCATCCCCGCTCCTGACTCAGAGCCTTGGGTCCTATCCATGAGTGGAGGTCGAGCCACCAGATTGGGGTGCCTGGAGTGCGCAGGAAGTTGGGGTAGGGGAGGGGGATGCCAGCTAACAGTTATTGAGCACTTGCTTACCCTCAGACTGCAGGAACTATTTTGTGCATCATCTCATGAATCTTCAGAGCAGCCTTCTGCAGTTGGTACTCTTACCGCCACTACCTCATGGTGGGAGCAACAAACTATGGACCATAGACGTTCAGTAACCTGCCCAAGGTCGTACAACTGGGAAGTGGAAGAACAAGGATTTGAACCCAGAGCCCACCCTCTGAACCATTTTGCTCCATATGAGGCTGCACTGAAGGTGGAAAAAACAAGGAACAAAGACCTAGAGGTGGGAAAGTGCAGGGCATGGGTGGTTTCTTCAGAGCCTTAGCATGTATGGGACAGCTTTCAGGACGCTTCCTTAGCTGTGTGACCTTGAACAAAAGTCAGTCTCTGCATCAATGAAGTGGGATAATAGTATAGCATCCCCCTCATGCCCACAGAATCCGTGCAAACACACTAGACAGAGTGCCTGGCACGTGCAACCAGTGACTCGCTATGTATTAGCGAGGTGCTGTTTCTGTACCCCATCTCTCTGCAGGGCCCCTGCTCCTGACACCCACTTCAGGCCCACCATGTATTGAGCTCTTAACCTGGAGATGGAGACAAGGATGATAAAACCCACCAGATCTCTCCTAGTGAAGTCACTCGTCATTTTCCATTTCCTGCAAACCCTCATTTTCCATTTACCCACAACCCTCCCCCCGAAAGAGTTAATAGTCAGCATCTGAAAATATGGAAGGTTTACTTCTTCCCTACCAGCTGGGCCCTGCTCCCTGCTCTTGGAAAAAAGGGCAAGGCTTTCTCTGCTCAGTCCTGGCTTGTCCCAGGCCTTGGTTAAACCTTTTCCCTTCTGGAGGACTCCTGGGTTCAGATGGCCTCATGGGTGTCCTCCCTGGAGGGTGGTCACGCAGGATCTGGGGACAGAGTTATGCCCTCCTTGGGGGCAAACAACATCCATCTCCCCTCTCAGAGGGCCCTTTGTAGTTAGGTCCCTTTGATTGGCTTTGAAATGTACATTCTATTTTTCCTCTCCTCCATCTAAATATTTGGGTTTCCTGCCAAAATATTTAGGCAGGATTGTGTACTTCTGGTGTTGTCACCTCCCATGGCCTACTGTAATCTGGCTGCAATTGCTTAGCTGGGTCCCTCCTGTGAGAGAGAGGCTTACCCCCAAGGCTAGGAGAGAAGCCGAGTGAGGCCCTTTGTTGCAGGGCCACTGCTAGCTCCTGTAGCCTGGTGGCTAGCGCTGTGGGCTGCTGGGGGCCTTGTCCTTGTACACAGTTGAGCTCCTCCCTGTGTCTTTGTGGACCCACGCTTGGGGCTGGGACCTGTGTCTAAACTCTGTAGGGAATAGCTGATTCTAACCTGGGTTCTGATTCTCCCTACAGTACTGGTCTGTGCTGTGTGAGCCCAATTTCACCTCTCTGGACTCCACTTCCTTTGAGTAAATTCATCCATTCATTCAAGAAGGCTTGGAGCGCCTGTTAAATTAGGCCCAGCGAGACTGAAGGAGCCCTGCATGGGGCCATGTCTCCCATCCTTGGCCCTGTGCACCCAGGCGTAGCCCACAAGACATGCTCAGTAAGCGTGTGAGTTTCAGTTGACCACTGACTTGCTCAGACAGTGTCCGTTGGGCCCTGGGTGCCCGGCGGTGTACCTGGCTGTGAGGGGGACCCCAAGAGCCATGTGGACCTTCAGGTTGGAAGTCCAGTCAGGAGGACCCAAGCCTCTTAGAAGGTCAAGGCAGTCACCTGGGTGGATTGAGGCAGGCCCAGACTCTGGCCCCTGGTCTCCTAGGCTCCAGATCATGACAAGGACAGGGGGAGTGCCATTATCAAAATTTACTCCCACTTCCCCTTCAAGCCACTTGAGGTGAGGCCATGTTGCCTGATGGTTAAGACAGGCTTTCAAGTCCCACTGCCTTTGCAAGCCATGCAACCTTGAGCACACTGCTTCATTGGAAAGTGGGAGTAGTATTACCCTGTCTTGTTGGGAGTGAAGATAACCGGAGAAAAATGCCGGTAAAGCTCACCGCAGCTTCCAGCTCCAAGTTAACCTTTAAAACCGCCTTATTGTTATCTTCTCCCTTTGAAGGACTTTGCAGAATAAACAGCTCTCCCTCTCTGGGTCCGTTTATCTCCAGGAACCCCCGTCTCTGCTCCCCTCCGCCCCTTGTTTCATAAATTCTTCCTAAATTCCTTTCCCCTGGGATTAACAAGGCCAGTCAGCGTGAGCGTGTTTGGCAGGTCTGTCCTTCACACTGGGCTAGGTGCTGGAGGCGAGCTGTGGTTTCTGCTTTCAAGGAACTTGAGACAGAGCAAATACCCAGGCCTTCCTCCAGCAGCTGTTTCCTAAGCACGTACTATGTGCCCAGATCTGTTAGAGGCTGCTGAAGAGAACAGGCCCGTCCCTGCCTTTTGGGGAGTGTCTTCAGACCACGTACTGCGGAAACCGACAGGGTGAGTGGACGTGCTGGGGGGGAAACAGCACCCCCCTGCCCCTTCCTTGTGGAAGCTGGTGTTTGATCTTCAGAGCCTTTGGAGGAGGAGCAGGAGGAAGGCCGGGCTGTTTGCAGGGGAGAAGGGCGTGTCCCAGCTGGTACCTCCTTTGGCATGACTGGAGCCTGCACTGGGCTTTTTCTAAAACCCCATGGCCCACCCCAGATGGCACCCCCTCCACATCTGACCAAGGATATTGGCCCCAGGGGATGGAGCAGGAGTGTTGTATGGTGTTGCCTGGGTGACCTCTAAGAAGCTCGAAGAAATACAGGCTTTGCACGCTTGGAGCCCCACCTTTAGTCTTGCCACGGATCTGTGCACACGTGTTCATTGGAGGTACCTTCCGGTGACCTCTGGGCCTTACTCTGTGAGGTCTGGCAGCAAGACGCCATCCCATTTGCTGGATGGCAAAACCAAGGCCTGGCGAGGAGCCAGGGACACCGTCTCTAGAACCAAGCTCGGGTTACACTACCTTGGCTCACCCAGGTCCAGAGCCTTTCTTCCCTGAGCCGCCTGTCACCCTACCTTGAATCCCCTTTTAAATCAAAACCTCGATGGCGTTTTGAGAGGCAGAGCACTTAGTCTCCTTACACTAAATTGGCCTGCTGGATTTCATAACCTGCCGCAGCACACCCCTTCCTGTGATCTTGAGCGCCAGCTGCCCCACCCACTAGTGAGTTTTTCTGGGAAAAGAGGTGAAAGGTGAAATTGTGGTGAAATTGCAGGCTCAGGAGGGAGGATGTTTTTTTGGGGCCATGCAGAGCCTGGAGCAGAAATGATCTGCTGCTTCCCCAGGGAGTTTCCCCATCACAGGACCCTGCTCCCTGTGTGTTTGCGCCCAAGAAGCTGTTGTTGGCTGCTTTCTCCGGAGCCTGCCTTGGAGGCTGGCAGGGGGTGGCCGACAGAGGGGAGGAGGGTCAGGCTCTGGGCACCTCTCCTGGCAGCGAATCATAAAATGTGAGGTTGCAGGGAGCTCAGTGGTTATCTGACTGGCCTCCCTTTACAGCCCTGGAGCCAAGGCCCAGACCTTGGGAGGTTATGTAATTTTTCCAAGGTTACTGTGCTTACCAGGGGCGGGGGAAGTACAATAAAGGAGTAATTAGAGCTAAGTGGGGCAATTAGGGAAGGCTTCTTGGAAGCAGTGGCCACTGAGGTTGGTTAAAAGGTGATTGCCACATCTCGAAATAGGTTTCTTGGTCCCTACCACAGCAGTCAGGGGTCCCAGTAGAGTCAGATCAGGACTCCCCCAACTCAGAAAACCCTCAGCAGCTTCTCCCTCAGACGAGGAGCCAAGGTCCTCGCAGTGGCCCAAGTGATTTGGACTCTGCTATGTGTAGTCTCGCCTCTTTCTGGACCCCTGCCCTTGACTTCCAGCTGGCCTCCTTCCAGACAGGAGGCCATCTCCTGAGGGCGGAGAGGCGTTCTCAGAGCCTGCACACTCATAGCAAGTTTCAGCTTTTACCAAGAACTCCAGGTCTCAGTCTACTGATAACGTAAATGACTCTGGGGGTGGTGGCAATGGAGGCGTAACGACAGCCACGCGACAGTAGTAACAGTAGCTGACACTTGGTGAAGGCGGGGCCACACCACATCACACCGACTCCCCAATAGTGGTAAGACAGGTGCTGTGGGAACCTCATTGTGCAGACAGGGTAACTGAGGCAGAGACATTAAACAATTTAGTCAAAGTCGCATAGCCAGTTAGTGGCCTGAACCCAGGCCTTCTGGGTCCAAGGCCAGAGCTCTGCAGTGACCTCTCATGTAGACTCTGTAGGGTCCTAACTTAGCACCAGTGACCCTGATCTTGCTAGGCTCCCAGCATTCCTTGGGACCGGCTTTCTACTTGGGCCTGTGGGCTCCCAGCCACCCAGGAGCGCCCCGAGCGTGCTTGCTGGCCTTCGCTGAGCACTGCTCTCTTCAGCATCATGGGTTCTGACACCACTGTTTCCTGACCACATTGACATATAGGCTTGTTTGCTATTTTCAGCGTGAAAAGTTTTAAAGCAAGAAAACCTGAGTTATGTATGTAGGTGCCACAGCTCAGAGTTGGGGCTGTCAGCTCTGTCCCTGGCCTCAGCTCCTTTCCCTCATCGTCCTTACAGATCTAACAGGCCCCTGACCCTTCACTGCAGGGTTTGTGGGTCACGGGACCTGGAAACTGAGCCCTCAAGAATCAAGGAGCTGGAGGGGGAGGTACAATAGCCTCTTGGCTGTGGGGTTCCTGTCTGCGTCCCCACATTACCTGCCACCTCCCTGGCAGCTAAACCCACATTTGTGACACATGCCCTGCGTGGCTTCCCCAGGGCTAACTGCCAGCAGGACGGTTGGTCTGCACCTTGGGAGGGAAGAGCTTTTTTTTTTTTCTTTTTTTTTTTTATTAATGTTATGATAGATTACAACCTTGTGAGATTTCAGTTGTACATTATTGTTAGTCATGTTGTGGGTACACCACTTCCCCCTTTGTGCCCTCCCCCCACTCCCCCTTTTCCCTGGTAACCACCGATCAGATCTCCTTGTCAATATGTTAACTTCCACCTATGAGTGGAGTCATATAGAGGGAAAGAGCTTTTTTTTAAAGATTTTATTTTTTCCTCTTTCTCCCCAAAGCCCCCCAGTACACAGTTGTGTATTTTTAGCTGTGGGTCCTTCTGGTTGTAGCATTTGGGACCCCGCCTCAGCATGGCCTGATGAGAGGTGCCATGTCCGTGCCCAAGATCCAAACTGGCAAAACCCCTGGCCGCTGAAGCGGAGCGTGTGAACTTAACCGCTCAGCCGCAGGGTCGGCCAGGGAAGAGCTTTAATCTTGCCTTTCTCCTGGAGTGTAAGCGTCGCCTGGATACTGCCCGCATGGCCAGGGACAGTGAGGGGCTATTTTGCAGCATGCTGAGGACTTCAGAGCAGGCCCTTTACGGACTTGAATGTTTATTTTGGCTGAGGTGCCTCTGGTGTCTAGTGTAAGGTTCTTGTTCCTCCCATGCCTCCAGGTGCAGGATGGCACCTGTTCACAGTGCCTCTGGATGAGAAAGAACCGCAGCCCCATGCCTTCCCCATAGCTCCTGTTCAAATAAAACTCTCGCCTCCCGGGTCGTGGAATGCATCCTGACAGTGTTAGCTTTGGCAGGGTGCCCTTCCCTTCTCAGCATCCCAGCCCCCTCTGGAGCAGCGGGTGGAAGGGCTGCCTCTCGCCGAGGGATAAATGCTGAGTGGGCTCAGTGGAGCAGGCTGATGCAGTAGTGTCTTGTCAGCATCCCCCCGGGGAGCAGGAAAAGGGAGGGTGTCCTCACTTTTATCAGCTTTTCAGCATCCCACCTCCCGCATCCTCCAAACTTTAGCCACAGCCCTGAGATCTACTTATGAGTGGCCCAGTGAGTTGGGGACTAGAAGACAGAGCTGGGTCCTGGGCCTGGTTCAGCTGACTTGCTGTGTGACCAAGCTATATCACTGCCCTTCTCTGAGCCAAGGACTTGCTCACCAAGGCCAATTAGACACTAACTGAATGCCAGCTGAATGCCTAGGGCTGGTTTAAGGGTTGTGGGTATTGTAAGCATTAGACATATCCCTGCCTTTGAGGTTGGGGCGGGGCCATGCAACATCTATGAAGGATTATTAAGTAGGGGTGTGGCATGTTGTAGAGGCCTAGGGGGCTCCAAGGGAGAGAAGTTGCTGCAGGCTGGGCTGCCGGGGAAGGCCCCACTGACCCTGGGCCTGCGGGTTGCCTTCCTTTGAGCCCCATTGCTCTGGGCCACGCCCCGCCCCTCCGCCCCCATCAGAGCACATTGCACTGGGGCTTCTGCCTTGTCTGCACTCCTCCCCCCTCCCCACAAGGCCTTCAACCTGTGCCACGTTGGATTCCTGACCTAGCGCTCTGTGAGAGGGTAATTATTAATGAACCTCCTGAGCCATGAAGTTATGTGTCTCTCTCCTTTGACCTCTCTCCCCCCAGTCCCCAAACCCAGAGCCAGGTCCTTTGCCTTTCAATGGGCCCACCTCCAATCTGGAAACCCCCTGTTCCTAGCTCTCCCAGTGGGGGCCCTGCCTGGACAGATTCTGCCCCCACCCAGCAAGCCCTCTGGGACTGCCCCCAGGCCTCTACCTCTTGGGTGCGCAGTGCCCTCCTCACTGGGGACACTCTGTTCCCTATTAGGACAGGTCGATAGGTTACCTGGAGAAGTACGTCAACATCTCCCTGGGTGTGCATCTGCCTAGACCCAGGGCAGGTTCCCCAGGGCCAGGGTAGGGCAACTTGGGAGTCAGAGGGTACTTCTGGGTCATGTTCTAGAAGGTTCTACCAAGCCTACTGGGGATTCAGATTTCACAGACCTTGGTTTTGGCACACCTTCTCTTTTCAGAATGCCCCGGGGCTGAGAGCTGCATGTGGTCCAACCCCTAGTCTCTACTTGTGCTGTGTTGGGGTCGTTGTGTACATATGTTAAAAGTTCTCCTTCCTGAGGCATTTCCCATCTGTGTACATGCTCCTCCACACCTCTGCCCTGCTGCTCTGCACACGCGGTTTAATCCTGGCCTGTTGATTGACTTGGTGGGCTCTGGCCGGTAGAGTGGGAGACCCTCAGACAGACTGCAACGGGGACACCTGGTGCACGAGCTGCCCTGGCCCTGGGGGTGGCATGGTTTCCTGGTGCTTCAATTTGGTGTTTCTTAAAGTGGGTCTGAGCCCTGAGCCAGACTCCAAGTGACACAAAAACAGGACTAGGGGAAGCAGAGAGACTCAAATTAACGTGCATTTTCTGTTAGCATTGAGTCATAGAAACTCCACGTAAAAACGAAAGGCAGGCGGTTCTGAGTGGGAGGCAGGATGGTTAATGTCTTTTTCTTTCTCTGCCTCCCCAGTTTTCTGAAATGCTGTTGTATTGCTTTTAAAAAAATGAAATCGAGGGGCTGGCCTAGCGGCATGGCAGTTAAGTTTGCATACTTTGGCAGCCCAGGTTTCACCACTTCAGATCCCAGGCGCGACCTACGCACTGCTTATCTAGCCATGCTGTGGTGGTGTCCCACATATAAAGTAGGGGAAGATGAGCACGGATGTTAGCTCAGGGCCAATCTTCCTCACCAAAAAGAGGAGGATTGGCAGCAGATGTTAGCTCAGGGCTAATCTTCCTCAAAAAAAAAAAAAAAGAAATTGAATTTTCTTAAATGGTAAGATGTAAGCATATATCATCAGCCACTTCTACACTGGCCATTTTTAATATACAAGGGACACAAAGCATAGATAAACATGGTTTTAACAGACCATACTCTGAAAACTGGTATCACTTCTGTAATTGCTAAACAGTGTGTTAGCTGCTGGAGCGCTGACTTCTGGGCAGTAGTGCTGTTGAACAATTTGAGGGGAAGGCTCTCAAAATCTGGGGAAACTAGGTGGGCCTTTGGTCTGCAGACCAAGAAGTTTGAGATTGGACACAGGAGCCGACCGTCCCCCGAGAAGAGTGTGGTTCCCTAGGAGAGGCCTGACAGAGCCAGGGGAGCCCCAGTGGTTGTACCCAGTGTTGGGGTCAGTGTCCCCTGTGAGGGAAGGCGTCCTCCAGAGGCCCAAGGACAAGTATTGTCTTGGCCTCTGCTTGCATCCACCTCTTCCAGGTCCTACAGGAGCCCAAGAAGATGTTGTCCTGCCTGTCAGATCGACAACACAAGCACAGGCAGGGTTTGGGACAGCCCAGGACCACGCGTGCAATTCAGAGTCAGAGTGTGCTGCAGACCACGGACCAAGGCTTGGGTGAACCCCAGGGTCCAGGGAAAGGCAGACCCTGCCTAGGGGAGCATTTGGGTAGCATGTGCTGTTGTGTTTGACTCTGCATCTGTATAGTCATCACCACCCACACGTTGCTAATTAATTTTATTTTAACATGATATTCCTAATTATTGTGGCTGTTTCGTTTTAAATTAAAATTAATAAAATTAAAGTTTAGTTCCTCAGTCACACTGGCCACATTTCAAGGGATCAGTAGCCACGTGGGACTGCTGAGATAGAGAACATTCCAACAGCACAGTTCTATTGGACTCTGGGGAGTGTTGATAGGAATCTGTTGAGGTTTTGATTGGCACGCCTGCTTCTCTCAGTGCCTAGTCAAATTCCATTCCTGCTCAAGGTGGGAAAGGGGAGAGCTGGCCCAGCAGCTTGGGAGTGGGGAGGATGATGCACCAAGAACCCGCAGGAAGGGGTTTTCCTGTTCCACCAGCCAGGAAACTTGCAGGCTCTTCTGAGGTGAGAACACCTACTGGTCTGATCTGAAGAAAGCGCGAGTCTTACAGAGGCCTGTGGATTGTCTTACCCTCTCAGTCCCATCAGACTCAGATGAGTGTGTATTTGGTGGGAGGGTGACTCCAGGTGTCCCAAACCCAGTGTCATCACTCAGCTTTGGCTCCCTTTGAGGTGGGACCAGGCTGTAGAAAGAGTCATTTTTCATGGATCTCCAACTTGTCGCTCAGAGTCTCCAGGTTCCTTCTAATTGCCTGCTCCAACCCCAGCCCCCAGCCCACCAGTCTGCAGTGAAGCATCAACACGTCCCCAGTCCTTGGAAATGCATCCCCAGTTCTAAGGAAAGCCTGTTCCTTAAGGTTCAGGGTCACTGGTCGGGTCAGTCTGCTGGCCACATGGGTACATCTCCCCTCTGGGATGAGAACTATGAACATATCATCCCACTACAAATCTAGAAAGAATGGAAAAAGGGGGTGACTGACGAAACTTGCAGGAGTTTTCCAGGTTGCTCCTAGGACACGTGATGGGGGTCCTGGGCCAGGGAAGGTGGAAGACCCGAGGCTAGGGGAGCAAGGAGGGGTGAGCAGTTTTCAGAGCAGGAAGCATCTGACTGGGAGTCTGCTGTGATCCAGTTCATTCATGTATTTTGAGCTCCAGTCCCCCCATCTATGTTTGGGTTTCTTGTCCTGCTTCATGCCCCATTGCTTGGACTTGAAAGGGACTGTCCTGGCCTCACCGTTGGTTTGCCCACTGCTTTCTCGTGCTGTCTTCCACTGTCATGTAACCCCCATCTGCCCGCCTGACTCTTGTTAGACTGTGATGTCCTCCTGGGCACAGCCTGTGTCTTGCACCTTCTTGTTTTGCCCACAGTGTCAGGGCATATGGCTGCCACTCAGCAAACACCTAATGAGTCAGTCAACCCAACTTTGAGCTGCATAGTACAAGGAAAAGGTGCCCATGACTCTGGTCCCATCTTTCCTTGGGTTAAATTGGGTTTGGTGGGTTGTGGTCTGGTACCCGGTGAGATGTGGCATTTGGAGCAGGCAGGCACAGCTGTGTTTTGCCCCTCCAAAGAAAGAAATGGTCCAGGGTCCCTGTGCGGGAGTGAGGATGGAGGGAACCCTTGTCCCCTCTTGCCCCTTTGTCCCCTGACTCTCCCTGGAAGGTGACACATGGGGAGAAGGCAGGCTCTGTCCTGGAAACCTACTGCAAGGTCACTGGCTTAGCCCTTAGCAGCCCTGGTCAGATGGCCATCTTCAGCAGACTTGAGGGTGATTGAACCTCCCTGGACAAGCCTGAGAAGTGGCCACTCCAGCTGCCGCTCAGTGTGTTGGTGGGAAACAGTTCCCACAGGGGGACAGGATGCAGCCACTTGAGGAGCAGGTCTCACTCCCCTGCCTGACCCTTGGGTGACTTGGAAATCTGGTGGCATTTACTTTCCTGTCTTTGAGCCTCCCCTGGCCACACTCAGTGCACGAGGAGAGCTGAGAGGAAGCCTACCCCCAGCAACACCAGGTGCTAGAAACTAGAGTTTGTAGGTCAGGAGCATCTCTAGTTTTGCCTGTGCACCTGCTTCATGCTCTTCACATTCATGTCCATCGAGCCTTTGGACCCATAACCCTGAGAACTGAGGAGACAACGCCATGCAGGCTTGTGCATCGTGTTCCTCCGCTCTCCTGGGCAGATTGAGGGCCCCCAGAGCCTGGGTGGGCGTTCGGGGGTTAAGCAGGCTTTGAAAATGCTCTTGCTTAAAATCACAGCCCTTGAGAAGGAGAGAGAGTGTGTGTGTGTCAAAGGCATGGTCTTCTTTCTGCCTCCTGCATTTCGCAACACCGCTGTCTCAGAGTCAAGATTCTCCTCCTGTGCCATCAGGAGAATTTCCATTTCCTGTCGCCCAGCCTGTTTCTGGTCCTGTGCCCCAGGTTGGGGCGGGAGGTTTTTCCAAGCCCCACACTGCCCCTCACCTCAGCCTAGCCTCTGTGCTGGGAGGGCCAGCTGTACTTTTCCATACCTTCAGCACAACACAGCTCTGTGTTTCTTCACCCTGGTCACATCCACACACCAGTCGGCTGGCATGGGAGGTGGGTGGGAGAACCTCCCTGCAGGGTGGAAAAGGCAGAGGTGGCTATGCCTGGGCTGCCCCTCTACTTTTGTGACATACCTGAGTAGCAGTGGCAGGGATGGCATGTGGCTGGGGAGGGGTGCACCAGTTGCAGATGTCAGGTGCCTGCTCCTTTCCTACGCTCTTTGGGGATCCTGTTTGTATGCCATCCCTGTGACCCCCAAATGGGGGCCTTGGCGGGCCCGAGCCCCTGGTGCCACTGGTGTGGTGTGAGATCTGTGTCTGACACTTGGGGCGGAGGGAGTCTGCACTTCAGAGCAAAGCAGTGATTCTGAGGTGGTCGAGCCTTGTAGACTTGGCCCTCATCTCTGATTGTGACTCAGTCTTCTGATCTGGGATCTGGGGGCTGTCGAGGCAGAGGGCTCCCCCACCCTGCAAAGAGCACCATCCATCCCCAAATGCCTGTGCCAGTTTGCCGGTCGTTCTTGTACAATTTATTCCAGAGAGGATGCAGGCCAGCTGTTGTCCATCTCCAGCTGGAGCCTGAACCAAAGGAAATGGGCTTGGCCAGCAGCCGGGGGGGATTTAGGTTAGAGTCAGACAATAAGGAAGAATTTTGTGGCAGGTGGTTGGCCCTCAGGAGGATCCCGCAGGGGGCTTCCTGGAGAGGGATGGGGGTGGGGTCACGAGTGGAGGCTGCAGGGCCAGGTCTGGGTGGGAAGGGGTGGTGGGTAATAAACGGGGAGGGAGGTTGCCTCATGGGAGCAGAGAAACTCGGCTGCCGACCCTGGTTAGTGCAGGATTCATCCCACTGCCCAGTACCCCTTTGGGCTTTCTTATTTTAATTAGTGAAGATGTTTACAGTTAGTTCAACCATCTGGTCATCTTAAACAAATTATAGCAAGTGAGTAGGCTTAATAATCTCTTATCATCAGAACCCCAGCCTTCAAGGATGGGCAGTTACTTATTACCTGGAGGAGCTGCCAGCAACAGGTGAAGGGAGCGGGGAGAAGAGGAAGGAGCAGGTGGAGAGGCTGCTTTCTCGAGGCCCCTGGGAGGGGGAGAGTTTGCTGGTGGTCTGGGGCACTCTGCAGGGCAAGAGGTGGGGGGATGGCTGAAATTCTCCTTAAGGGTGTGGGTGTAACCTGGAGGGATGAATGTGGCAGGGCTGGGGTTTCGTCCCATGGAGCTAGGAGTCTGGGGGTGTCAGCGGGGGAGAGTCTTGGCCTCAGATCTGCCACAAGGAACAGAGCTGGCAGCTACCAGGGCTCAGAGAGCCTCGTGGAACAGGGCGTCGACCGTCCCACTGCTGGGGGAGCAATAAGCAAGGGCGTGCATGGAAAGACCTGCGGCCCTCAACCATGACATCCCTCCTGGGCCCTCCCCCCTCCCACCCGCCCGCCTCCTTTCTCTGGAGTCCTCATGGTTCCAAAGTCTGCAGGGCAGCTGACTCACTGGGCTAAGACCTGTGCGGGCTTTCGCCCTGCACACGGGTTGCAGGGGGTAGGGGGCGGTGAGGTAGGGAAAGGGCACCATCAACCTGGGCTGCCCACACCTGCCAGGGCTGCCCGCCTCATCTAGTGGAGCCAGAACCCGCTTTAGCTACAACACTGGCACCCCCCTGTGCCCTGGGAGGAGTGATTATGAAAGGCATGCATCTTGGAGACTCAGTCATGCATCTGGCAAATACTGAGTCCGCACGAGTGCCAGGTTCTGCTCTGGGAACAGGGGAGATGAAGTCTCCGCCTGCAGAGCTCAGAGTCTATCTGGGGGAGATAAATAGTAGGCCAGATAACAGATCCCCTGCAGACTGTCATGTGGCGATGAGTACTGTCCCATACCCTGATCTTCCAGACGGTGGTAGCCAGGAAGGAGGGCATTGCTGTCAACGGATAGCTCAGCTGTCTCCTCAGCAATGGAGGCCCCAGGCAGCAGGCACAAACCCTCAGAATGGAGGTTGCCTCCCCAGCCCCCTCGTTCTTCCCATGTTCACTCTTCTGCCCAGAGCCCGTTACGGGAGCACACCCTGTATGCCCAGCACAGAGCCGTGCATCATTTCACATAATCTGCACCCCAACCTGATGAAGCCTTGGTACCCCCACTTTCTAGGTATGGAAAGGTGAAAGGCCATGCCCCAGGTGACCAGGATTTGGACCCAGGTGTGTCTGCTCCAAGGCTGGGCCTTTCCCCCCTGCCCCCATGGTGCTTGTGGAGGATCCCAAACTTGACGTTTGTGATTTTGAAGTGGAGTAGCCATCCCACCGTGTGTCGTCCAGGCTAACACACAGACCTGGGCTCCAGAGAAGGGGGCAGGGTGGCTGAGCTGATGATGCACCACATTTCCTTCAGGTCATTGGCCCGGGATGGGGAGATGGACTCAGCAGTCCCCGTGACCTCCTTTGTGCCCTCTTTAAGGGCTGTTTTTAGAAACTTTGTGGCTGGTGACTTCCGTGTTTGCTCCTTCCACCCCACTGTGAAGTTGGGCTAACCCTAAGGCGTCTCCAGGGGCTGGGGGCGGGGAACATAAGCACGCACTCATCTTAAATATCAAGATTAGATTGGTGGGTGTGACTGCACAACCCTTTTATAGTTCTGTGTCACCTGTCACCTGTATCTACCTGTCTCCTGTCACCTTCCCTGCTCCAATTTGGTTGGCATTTCTTAGTCCCACCCCAGGATGGGGTTGGATGGTCTGGTTTTTTGGTGGAAGGGCCCTCAGCTGAGACTCAGGGGCCTTCTGGCTGGTTCTTCTCTGTGCTTTGTCATCAGCTTGCTGTGTGACTTCTACCATGTCACATGCCCTCTCTGATTGGTTTCCTCAGCTACAAAATGGGAATAGCAATATCCATTTTGCCTGTCTTCCCTACAGGGTCATGAGTCTCAAATGAGATTAGGAACAGAGGAGCGGTAGGTATGAGAGGTACCTGATGAATGTGGGGTTCTGGCAGGGAGGAGGGAGATGCCGACTCAGTGCTCTCCTTAGCCTTGTTACAGAGGAGTTGAATGGGGCCCAGAGAGGTTTGCCTGGAAAGGACAACAAGCCAGAAGCCAAATCTTATGCAGGGACCTCTCTGTCCTTAGTGACTCCCACCCCTGTGGGGAAGGAGAGAGGCTGTTCTGCCTGCTTGGCATGTTTGAGGGCTCCTGGCTGAACAATTTCCTGTCCTCAAGTCTTTGACCCACTAGTTGGGAGACATCTCTTGGCATCAGTCAAAGCAGAAAGATGTCAGACACTCCCAGGATCTGGATTCTGGAGGCTGATCCAGGCCCCAGGCCAACGTCCCAGGTAGGAAAGAGATACCAGCACAGGACTGGGGGGTAGAGAAACTGCAGGTGGATGAAGGATTGTCCCTCTTGTCATTTAAACCTCACCGGACATCCCACCTGCCCTGAGTCCTTCAGAAGATGAGGCAGGGGGTGGATTTTGAGAACATGGCTCCAGAGGGTCATCTGGTGTGTGTGTTTAGATGGGAGGGAGTTCTGTCCTATTCCCCGGGGCCAGCTCTCAGGCAGCATTGCTTTGGGCCTGGAACTGGGCTGGAGAGATCCTGTGTGTCTGCACGAACAGGGATTTCCAGTCTCACTCATCAGCTCAGCCTTCCAGGTGGCTGAGAACGCCTGCTGACATCCCATCCTGAGCTCAGACCCCGCCGGCCCTTCGCTGTTTGCTTAGCCAAGCCTGCAGCCCTCCCAGGTCAGCCAGTCCCTGCAGAGCTCTGCCCTGGACTCGGCTCTCACGGGAGGGGCCGTCCCAGCTGAGAACAATGGAGACACAGGGTCACCTGCCTTGTTTTCATTGTCCCTCCTGAGGGAGGACAGGGCTCCCGAGCCTGAGAAAGTCGGAAACCCGGAGGTTACTGCTGAAAACGTGCTTACCTCTGGCGCGGGCTTCCCCGCCTTGAGCGTGAGACCCAGCAGTGCATCTGGGCTCTGTCGAGGCTGCTGAGAGATGGCTGTGGAGGGCACACGAGGGGAAGCCCAAAGGGAGGACCGTCAGACCTCCTGGCGTGCCTGTTGATTCCAGGGGCGGGGCAGACTCGGACCTTTCCCCTAACAAGGATGGTTTGGGTCTAGGGCAGTGGTTCTGAAAGTAGCTCTATATAACATTAGAGGCACCTGAGGCAGCTTCCAAGCATTCTAGTTCCCTATCCATGGCCCAAACCATTTCTCTCTGAATCTCTGGGGGTAGGACCAGGCATGAGTATTTTCCCAAGCTCCCCCAGGTGGTGTCTTACGTGCAGTCCAGGTGAAGAAGCAGTAGTATAGTGACCGCTAGAGTGCAGTGAGGGTGGGCGTGCTGTATCACATTCCGCTTGCCCAGTACGATTGCCTGGGTTTACTGTAGGCGTGACTGACACTGGCGGATGGCATTTTGTACATAGCCCCACCCGAGACACAGGGGTGGCGGGGGCGGGGGGGGGGGGGGGGGGGGGGGGCTGGGGTGGTGACATCATGCTGTGGCTGGCTGCTTCCTCCCTGGCCTGGGGGCAGGCAGCTCAGGCCAGCCCTAGGCACATTACTTCAAGGACCAAGGAGGAGAGTGTGCAGTGAGGCGCCTTCTCCATCCTGCAGTGGCATCTGGGGAAGCAAGGAAGGAGGTGTGATCGAGGAGTAGGGCCAGCTCCCAACAGGGTCAGCCTGGCTTGCTGGGGGCTTGGGAAGAGCTGGAGCTGGTGGCCGGTAAGCTGAGTCCTGAGAACAAAAACATATTTTCTCAAATGTGCTGTGTGGACTGGGGGCTTGGAAGATGCTGGGCCCAGAAGACCTGGTTCTGGCCAGAGAACATGTGAACTGTAGAGAGGCATTGCCTGCCCAGGCAGGGGGACCCTGGTGGTCATTGGCCCACCTCCTCATTTTACGGAGAAGGAAGTGGGCAGAGGTCAGGGGTCCCTGGAGAACCTCAACATGTGACAGGCAGAGCTGAGCTGAACCCGGGTCTTCAGACCCTCTGTTGACATCCTAGCACACCAACCACGTCTCCAACAACTTGACGTTCCGTCTGTCTTCCAAAAACATTATAAATGTTCCATGTAGGTATTGGCGCAACTCTGGAATGCAGATAAAAAAGAAGTTAAAGTTCATTTTGCAACCACCCAGGTCTGGTCTTAACTGAGACTTGGTGTGGCTCTGTCCCCTCAGGTCCCTGCACCTGCCCCACAGTGTCCTGGAGAGACAGGGCCCGGGCAAGCTGGGCCTGTAGCTGGCACAGGTATCAGGGTGTCACCGCTGGGCCCTTGCCAATACCCTGCTCATAAACCGCGCCTGCCCCCAAGCCGCACCCTGGTCACCTGGGCTGAGGCAAGAGGGTGGGGAGAATACCGAGGATTCCTTCTGCCTGCCCTCACGTCCTCCCTCCTGGGTCAGGGAGATGGGAGGCCTGAGCCCAGCGCCCACACCCCTCCCGCTCCACTAAGGCAGGGAGCCGCTACGTGTCCGAATCACCTGGGGGGCTTGCCAGTCGCCCAGGCCCGGGTCAACCACACAGACAGGAGACCTATGCGTGGGACCCAGACGTAGTGTTTGTGTAAACTTCCAGGTGGATCCATTGGGCAGCCTGGACTAAGAGCCACTGCATCCGTGGCTGTGTAGTATCTAAGGTCCCTGATCCTCGGTTTCCTTGTCTGAAAACACTCCCAACACCCCTCCCCCACCCCCAATTCGCCTTAAGGGAAGTTTGAGAAGTTGAGTCAGTCTGAAAGATGGAGAGTGAGACGGATGAGGATAATTGAGGACTTGGCTAATAGAACCTTCAATTCTCTAATTTGTCTTGGGACTAAGGGAGTTAACAGGGCTCACCTTATCTCCAAGGTACTTTTGATCTGCCAGCAGTCCCCAAAAGGACGATCGGGGGAGGACTAGCTGAGCAGCTAGACAGACAATCTATATACACCAGCCCCGTCCCACCCTACTCCCCCTTCTCTCACTGAGGCAGGGAGTTGGGGGGGGGTCCCAATGCGTAGGACCTGGGGTCCTACCCCCACCACCTTTTATCTGTTCATAAGTTCGTGATATTAAAGAATTTAAAAACCATTGTTCTAAACAAGCCCAAACTGCATTTATTTGCCTGAAAAGTGCCCGTGACGGGTTTCCTCATCTCCGTTTCTGTCTGTCCTGTTCAGAAGTGCCCCGACCCCCTGGGACCTTGACCCCACCCTCGGCCCCCTGCCCTGAGGGAGTTCTTTGTTAGAGACTAGGTGGACATGTGGACAGACATGGACACACAGGGAGAGCCCAACACGGAGACTGGGGAGTGGGCATTGGCTGTGTTGTGAAGCTGGGGGCAGCCGGGCGGGAGTGGGGCCCAGGGTTCAGAGAAGCCGCCACGGCCCTGGCCTGAGCTCCACCTGACGGGGCAGGAGGGGGACCAGCATGTGGCACGGTCCTCTGCAGGCTGCCTACCTTGCTTGGCTGTGTGGGAAACTGGCCAGGGTGGCTGGGTGGCAGAGATCAGGAGAGACGGGCCGTCTGAGGGATGGGGGCGGGATATCTGGGGTGTGCCTCTGTTTCCCCTGCTCTCTGCTGCCTTCGAGGAGACCTTTAGCGCACACACCCTGCCTCCCAAGTCCCCCGCTCCAGCTGTCCGGTGGCCCGGGGACCCCTGCTGAGCCTCAGTTCTCCTGTGCCCCCTGTGAATTTTTCTGGTCCCTGAGGACATTGGAGAAGTCACCGAGGAAGCACATTGATCAGACTGAGAAGATCGTTTTCACTATTCAGACAGGGAGATTGGGGCGAGGTGGCAGGTGTGAGGAAGCTTGGGGACAGGGCAGGGAGGTAAACCCCTTGCCCTTTGATTCAGCTTTGGGGGTAAGTGGTCTTCCCCCGGGGTTCTCAAGTCCCCACAGCAGCTGGTTTCCTGACACACGTGCCAGTCATAACACCGATTGCAAATACGTTGATTCATTGCTTATGGAGGTCTAGGCACTTTTCATGTGTTCAGATAGGTGTTAGCGTTGGCAGTTGGAGAAACTGAGGCTGATGAGCTAAGTTATTCACCCAGAGACTTGGTGCTAGCAATTGAGAGAGCCCCCCTAGATTCAGACCCAGGTCAGTGTCACATTTCCTTGAGCCTCCGCGTGGGAGAGGGGTCGGGGCTGCGCTCCAGAGAGCCCTGCCTCTCCCTAGATGAAGAGCTCAGCCTGAGCCCAGAGGGGCTTGTAAGGATTCAGTGAGGAAAGTGCCAGGCTTGTGGTAGTAAATGTTTCCACCAGTGTTGACTTGTATATTCCTTTTCCTGCTCTCTGTGCATCCACTGTCCCCTGGGAGAGTTTCCGGAGGGGCCAGGCCTCCCGTTTCTTCAGGAAGGACAGTCCCTCCAGTCACCCCAGGGACTCTCCCACCCGCACTGCCACTCCCTCTGCTGTCTGGATGAGGGGGCTTTCGTCTGCCTCCCTCACCCCGCCCCGCCCCCAGCACCTTCAGCCCCTTGCCCTCTCTGTTCTCGCGGTCTGGTGACCACCACCCTCCACATGCCAGTTGAATGCTGGTGGTTTCGGCAGCCGGGCATCAATCCCCTGACCCCGCCAGCCCCCCCTCTTGCTGGGATCTGACTCCGCCTCCCACCCTCTTGCTGGATCAAGGCCTTCCACCTTGTTACTGATGAATTTAGTTAAAACCCTCCTGCAGAATGCTGCTGGGAAGGTGTTGAGGGAAGGACATTAGAGGATGAGTTAGTAGAAGCCAGAGAGTGTATCCTCATTCATTCACGTTCATTTGCTTTTAACAGTATTTGTTGTGCACCTGCTGTGTGCCAGGCAGTGCTCTGGGCTCTGGGGATACAGATGAAAGTCCCTGCCCTCTCAGAGCGGACCTTCAGGGGGAGTCTGCGTTCCTGCAGAGATTTCCCTTGCAGTTTCCTGGGAAGCTGTGTTCCTGAGGCCTGGCTTCATTCCATGTGGCTAAGAAACCCGCCCTGCATCCCCTCTTCTCCGGCTGTAGGTAGCACAGAGATTAAGAGCCAGGCTGCTGGGTTCACACCGCAGCCCCACCCCTGACTAGCTGGGTGACCTTGGGCAAGTTACTTAATTAGCTCCTGTGCCTCATTTTCCTCACCTGTAAATGGGGTTAATAGTACCTATGTCATAGAGGTGTAAAGATTCAGTGGAGCTAAGTGATTTAAAGTGCTTTGATTGGTGCCTGTCATATAAGTGCTCAAACGTCAGCTACTAGTCAAATATCAACTGTTATACTCTATGAAATAAGGATTAATAAGCCATTCCCGTCCCACCTCCTAAGGTGGCTAGAGGGCTAGATAAGAGGGATGACAGGTTCTTTCTATCCTGCCAAGCACCGTGCACCTAGGACAATTAGCCTGTTTCACCTTCCACACCAGAGGAACCAGGTAAGCTTTGATGGAATGAATTCAGGATGAATGCAGCCAGGGATGGTAAAGGACATTTGGCTCGGGTACCACAGACAGGCTGGGTGTGGTGGAGGCCAGCATCAAGGAGGGTCCTTAAGGCTCATCCTGCATAGCAGGAAGGAGCTCTGTGGTCCGTCCATGCTGCGGGAGCTGGACGGAGCCCAGGGAGTAGCTGCCATCCCTGGACAGGCTGCCCCCTGCCTTCCATTTCCCCCACCCAGCCTGATGGAGGGCAGGGCCCACCTCAGCCCCACCTGCCTGTATCAGAAGGTGGGCTTCATGTCCCAAGCCCTGGCTGTGCCCGCCTGGAACCGCCCACTTGTCAGGATGAATCTCTCCAGGAAGAGGAGGCCCGGCAGCCGCCTCTGCCTGGGAAACCCCGGATCCCTGGGGGTGAGGAGCTATCCGCAAACCCGGATTTTGTGGACAGTAGAGCCCGGGAGGGTGGGGTCAGGGCAATGGTTGCCTGAAGCCAAGGCCAGGGCATGAATCTCGCCTCCTGGAGGCCTGGCTGGAAATGCTGAGCTTGGTCAGAGTGGACGGACTGGTTCTAGGGCACTGTTTTTTCAGCTGGTGTGAAGGGGTGGAAGTTTGCACTGCCTCCTCCCTGTGGCCTTTGCGGGGAGGGGGGTATGACAGCGGCTAGGACCCAGGAGGGCCGGGTTCTCCTCCTGGCTTCGTCGCTTTTAGCAATCAGACCCTAAGTTACTTACTTAACCTCTCTAAGCTGTAAATCCTCCTTTGCAAAATGGAAAAAATTATGGCATCTTCCCAGCAGGATTGTGTCCTCGTTAAATGAGCTCAAGGCATGTGAAGCGCTTAGCACATCTCTCTCTGCGTGGTGAGCCCTCAGTAAATCAGAACTACTTTCTTAGGACGTGACAGAGGTGGGAGCTCCATTCAGTCCCCAAACAAGAGCCGGGCTGGAGCTGTGTACAGGATCCCCCTCTCCTGTCACTATCCAGGGTTATGTGGAAAATGAAAATAGTGCCTTGGGTGAACTTGGGAGCCAAGTTAAAGAATCTCATGAGTGAACAGGGGCCGCCTCCTCCCGAGAAAGCTGTTTCCCTAACCCTGGGGACAGGATGCCGTGTCTAATGGGGTGTTGGCCTGGCTCCCCCACGCCCCTCCCCCTAACCCTGGGATGACCTCAGTCCTCGGTCAGCTCCTCTGTTCTGGGACACCTCCGCCTTGGCCTGTGTGACCCTGACCATAACCAGCGAGGTGTTCCCACCAGAGCCACAGCTGTACATGGGGGGAACAGGGAGCATGCACCCCAAGTTCACATCTGGACCTGTGCTCCCCAGGCCTAGCTTTCCTCACCTGTCAAGTGATGCCTGGCAGAATCGCAGGGAGAGCCAGTTAGGTAATAGGAAAGCCCCAGCAAGGGGTGTCTGACATCCTACAGCACTGAAACCCTGCTGCTCTCCCCAGCCTTGGGATGGAGCCAAGCTGATTCCCAGGCCAGCTGCTTGGGCCCCCTGGTCAGAGAGGAAGCAACAACAAGGGATGCTGGAGACCACCCAGGGGCAGGTCAAGCAGTGAAGGGAGGGGGATAGGGACCATATTGACTTGCACCCCAGCTAGAACCTGGCCCAGTTCTGCCACTTAACCTCTCTCAGCCTCAGTTTCCTGACCTGATCAGTAGGCACAGCTCCTGCCACTGGAATGTTGTAAGGGTTAGTGGTGCTTCTAGCCCTTGGGGTGGCGAGGGGGTTGGGACCCTTCAGGATGCCCCCTTTGCCTGCACCTCTCTGGGTGACCATGGATTGATGATGGAGGTCATGGGGAAAGTGCATAGGGCCAGAGGCTGAGGCTGCAACTGTGCCCCAATGGGCACACCATTGGTGGGGTGAAGGGCAAGAAGCCCAACTTCTCTGCTTCAAGAGGCACACTGCCCTTGTGGGTTATCTTGTTTTGCCCACTTTTAGGTTTGATGTCTCCTTCCCACTTACTAAATGATTCCCAAATCACAGATCGCCTTGGGCAAGCCAGTGGGAGCAGTGGGAGCAGTGTTGGCATAGTGGGTTGGGCTTTGCTGTGAATTGCAGGGCATTTAGCCTTTCTGATCCCTGCCCACTTAATGCCAGCAGCGCCTCCATCATCCCCTAGAATAGGTGTGTGAGAGGACAAGGATTTCGTCCCTTCACTGCCTGTCCTTGGTGCCTGGAACAGTGCTTGGCACATACAGTGCTCCCCACTCAGGCGGCAGTTCCAGACACTTCCAGAGGGTGCCACCACCCCAGTGGAGAACCCCTGTTTCAGTCACACCTTCAGCATCCCTAATGTGCGGAGGTCACCCTTGATCGAAACACTTTTCATTATCGGGAATGGATTACTGCCAAGAGCAGTCCATTCTGAAGTAGCTCATTATCCAAAAAAGCCACACCTATCCCCTCTTGGACTTTGGCCTGCTGGTTAACATATCGTGTGAAGTCTGACACCCAGAATAGAACAGAGTGCCCCAGGTATGGCCTGACCCCACAGCAAACAGTGGGCTGTTACCTCCCAGCCTTGAATAGGTAAGGTATTGACACTGCCCCAGATAGTATTTACTTTTCTTTTGGGAGCCACCTTCATATTTGTTGGCTTGTTGTCAGGTGAAACCCAAGGACTTTTCTCTTCAATCTATATTCATCTTTTCTAACCCAAAGTGTAAGACATGAAAATTTTTTTAAAAAGACAGTCATTTCTTGTTAGTTTGGGCCCATTTTCCCAGTCCAGATGATTTTGAGTCCCAAAGTGCCATTACAGTGTGTTAGCCATCTTCCCAGCCCAGCCTTGTCCCCAATTTTGCATCCTTTGCAGATGAGACTGGTCAGCCATCTATGTCCTTACTGTGTTGTTGATTAAAATATTGAAGAGACCAGGCCTTCGGCATGACAGTGGAGAGCTCAGGCCAGGTTGATAATGATCACTCGTTCTTGGGGTTGTTGATCTGCTTTTAAATGGACCCAAATTAATCCCAGCTTCACCCTGCTTTTCCCTGTCTTGTCCACATGAATATGTTTAAGCCCATCTGTTCAGCTGCCTTGCTGAAATCTGGATGGACTGCATTCCACCAAACTTCAAGGCTTTGCAGCCCCTTGGGAGAGGGAGATGCACTCAGCTGAGCGTGACTTGTTCTTGGTGAACCTGTGCTGGCTTATGGTGCCCATCACCTCCTCTTCTGAATGTGCCAGACTTTCTGCTGTCCCCGTTTAGAAGTCTGCAAGAGTTCAGGTTTTGGTTTCTAGAATCCACGCTTTCCATTTGTATGAGAATAGGGACAACTTCTCTTCTGACATCTTTCCTGTCCCCCCGAGATTCCATGGGGATGACCAGAGGTGGCTCTCCAGTCGCATCTTTCTCTGGTCAGTGGTGCCGTTCTCACTTAGAGGTGTTCTCGTATTGCTCGTTTCATGTGTCTTGGGCTGCGCCACCCTTTCCACTGTACAACAGATATCTGAGATAACAAAGGCTGAGAAAGGGGAGCTCAGTGGCTCTGCCATCTCTTTACCATTAACACACAGGGTGTTAAGACTTCCTCATTCTCTTGCTTTGAACATAGATTTGGTTTTTTAGACAACCTTTTGATGGACCCTCATGTTTGTTTTAGTGCTCCTGTTAGCCTAGTCGTGTCTAAATGTCCTGGTGCTCTCATCTGTATGTGGCCTGGCCAGCTAGACAGTGGCTCCCTGAGGGCAGGGTTGAAGGCAGCTGTCCTTCCTTCCCCCTGGGCTGCTGCGCGGCCTGCAGAGAGATGCTCTGGAAATGCTGTGAGGAAGCAGGGCAGCGAGTGGTGTGGTTTGATGGCCTGTCAGATGAGCATGTCATCATGGAAAATTCTTTATAGAGTTTGCAGATCCGTTTACACAGGCCTCTGGTGCTGCTGCAAACTGCACATTCCTTCAGGATAACCCACCCTTTCTCTGTTTTCCCACCAAACTTCAGTCACACCGCGGGTGGGTTAGAACTGTGGTTTTTCTTTCTCCCTCCTGCTTCCATCCCTCACTCCTCTCTCTTCCCTCGGTCCTAGGCTCCATTTTCGTAGGGAATTTGGCTGTGTTCCTGGTCTCCTGGCTGGATGGCCCATCCTGGGGCCCTCCTTGGGGGCAGAATTGGAACCTCAGATTTACAGTAGCCCCTGGCCCCTCCTTGTGAGCCTTCATCTGGGGTCCTGGCCCTGCCATTGATGGCACAGTGAATGATGGCAGGACTGAAGGATGGGATAGAGGCAGGGTCTGGTCAGGCGGAAACAGGTTTGGCAGTGTTCCTGGACTAGATAAGGTCTGTCCTGGGGTCTCCCAGTGGACTTCCTCAGGTGGCCTCTAACCTGCTGCCCACGGTGGCTGGAAGCTCTGTGGGGACTGATAGCACGATTTTGAGTCACCCTGAAATATACACATCACCTTCTGATGATCTGTCCTGGTCCAGATCTTGAAGTTGCGCAGCCCAGGGCAAAGAGAAGAAGGGCTTCAAAGAAGGGAGGGAAGGTGGGCCTGTAGAGAGAGAGGACAGAGGCCCAGGCATGGGGGAAGGAGGCCAGCTGATTGGTGTACCCTCGGAGGACAGATCCAAGAGGGCACTGAGCTGACCTTTGCAGGTATCCTGACAGGGGCAGTGAAGGATGTATGGGGGTCCCTTCTGGGCCAACTCTGAGCAGTGGAACACTGCTCATGGAGGGCTGAGTGCAGCAGAGGGATCCTCCTCTGTGTCTGCATCACATCTGCCCTCTTTGAGAGGCAGAATAATCTAGTGTAGTGGTTCTCAAAGTGTGGTCCCTGGACCAATAGCATCAGTATCACCAGGGAACTGGTTAGAAATGCAAATTCTTGGACCCTTTCCTGGACCTACTAAATGAGAAACTCTGGGGAGGGGGCCCAGCAGTCTGTATTTTACACAAGCTCTCCTAGTGATTCTGGCTCAGTGAGAGGGTGAACCAATTGCCTGGTTTCCTATTCTTATCAGCTGTGGGACCTTGAGCAAATCCCTTAAGCTCCCTGATCCTCTATAAAATGTTTCATCATCTATAAAATGGAGACAATAACTACCACCTTGTTCTTGTGATGATTAAGTGAGAATGCTTATAAAGAGTTTAATAGAGTGTTGTCACTGAGAAAGCATCTGTAAGTCCAGCCTCCTCTCCCCGCTTCATTGTCTCGCTCTTTTTAGGTGGTATCTGATGCTGCAGGACAGGGTGTGGCCATCACAGGAAACCAGACCTTCAACAACTGGAACTGGCCCAATGCAATGATTTTTGCAGCCACGGTCATCACCACCATCGGTGAGTCCTCTGAGACCGTCAGGATACCCACTGCCATGCCCTAGCCCCCGAAACCTTACAGGAGTCCAGCTCTGGTCACACAGCTTCATGGGGGTTCAAAATCAAGCCAGTTGCAATCTGTTCTTTTGACATTTTCCTGTGGATTTAATAAATGCTTGGTAACTGGCCATACCTGGGATAATGTCTTTCAGAAGTCCTGACCTGGGCTCTTGGAGCAGAAACGACACGACCCAAGAGCCAGACCCATGCAGGAGGTTCAACAGGTTGTTCACTGCACAGATCCAGCCTGTGTTTGCTCACCAAGCTGGGTGTCTATTCTAGTTATCTATGGCTGCACAACCAGCAACCCCAGACGTTAGTGGCTTAAAACACAGCTTATTATCTTTTGTCATTCTGTGGTTGACTGCGTTCAGCTGGTTGGTTCTTGCTTGAGGTCTCCTGTGCAGTGGCAGTCATGGTGGCTGGGGCTGGAGTCATCTGAAAGCCCAGCTGGTAGACATCCAATCATATGTTTGATAGTTGCTGCAGGCTGTTGGCTGGGGGCTCAGCTGGGGATGAAAACCCAGTGGCTTGGGCATCTCACAGTATGGCATCTGGGTTACAAGATGGAAAATCCCCAAAGTGAACATTTCAAGAGATCAAGGGGAGAAGGAGCAAGGCTTCTACGTGGCCCACCCAGCATCACTTGTGCTGTGTTCTATGGTCAGGCAAGTCGCCAAAGCCCAGGTTCAGAGGAGGGGACTCAGACTCCAGCTTGACGTGAGCAGCAGTGTGCTTGCGTAAGAAGGGAAGGGATTGAGAATGGCCGTTTCTGGAGACCATCTACCACAGCGCCTCCGGGCTGTCTACCCAGAGAAAGTATCTGGTTCTCATTTGCACACTGGTGCCATATGGGCTAGTGGACAACTTGCTAATGTTGGAGGCTTATCCACCTTCAGGGAGCTCCAGTCTGATGGAGGAGACATAGCCCATACCATCATAATTGCTACAAAGGATCATGAGCATAGTGTGATCAAGGGAAATTTCATTTTTTTTCTTTGCAGGGAAAGAGTTGCCCTGAGCTAACATCTGTTACCAATCTTCCTCCTTTTTTTTTTTTTCCCCTCCCCAAAGCTCCAGTGCATGGTTGTCTATCGGGGTGGTGTAGTTCCGCAACCGGGAAATGAGCCCGGGCCGCCAAGGTGGTGAGCGTGCCGAACTTTAACTGCTAGGCCATCAGGGCTGGCTCGGAAATTTCATTTCCTAACTACTGATATTAGATCAACAGCAAGTAATCTTAGAGGATGGGCCTCCCTCAAGCTGGGGTGTGTGTGTGTGTGTGTGTGTGTGTGTGTGTGTGTGTGTGTGATGGAGTCAGGGCACTCTGAGTCTAGGTCCCCACTATGGCCCTGTTTTCGACCTCACTTCTCTTCTTCCTCAGGCTATGGCAATGTGGCCCCTAAGACCCCCGCTGGGCGCCTCTTCTGTGTCTTCTATGGCCTCTTCGGGGTGCCGCTCTGCCTGACATGGATCAGTGCCTTGGGCAAGTTCTTCGGAGGACGCGCCAAGAGGCTGGGCCAGTTCCTCACCAAGAGAGGCGTGAGCCTGGTATGTCCCCACCCCTAGCTGCTGGGCAGAGGTGGGGGGACCCTGGCAGGTGACAGGAGGGTGGGAAGGATTCAAGAATTGGACAGAGGTGGTAGGACAGACGGCAAGAGGGCGGTTTCAGAGCCCTCTGACCACCTCCCCAGCCCTCCGGGTTTCCCCCGTCTCCACCATTGTCTGACTTGGTCTCCCCGCCACCCCCTCAGCGGAAGGCGCAGATCACGTGCACGGCCATCTTCATCGTGTGGGGCGTCCTGGTCCATCTGGTGATCCCTCCCTTCGTGTTCATGGTGACTGAGGAGTGGGACTACATCGAGGGCCTCTACTACTCCTTCATCACCATCTCCACCATCGGCTTCGGCGACTTCGTGGCCGGTGAGTCCTGCCCCTCTCTACCTGCTCTTTCTCTGCTTCTCCACTCTCAATTCAGCTGACCTTCTCTGGGGTCCCTCAGGCGTTCAGTGTCCTGGGCACTTACCCTACCCAGTGAGTCCTTGATCAACCCTGCCAGGTGCAAGAAGAAACTAAGGCACAGAGTGACTGCAGAAGACTTCTCTCTAGTCCCCTTCCTCAGGACGTGGCTTTTCCCTCCTTTTCTTTCCATGTTTAGTGTCTCACCTCTTCCTCTCCCACTGTTCTCCCCTCTCTCCTGAGCACTAGGGGCTGGCGGTAGGGCCTTCCCCCTGCAGGGTCTGTGCCAGGGGCCCCTCCCCATCACAGAGCTGCCTGCCTTCCCTCATTCACAGGAGCTGAGGGAGCTGCCCTGGAGGCTTGGCTCCGAGGCCCGAAACTTCACTCTGCTCTTGCCACAGGCGGCTTCAAGACAAGAGAGGCCTTCTCCCCAGCTGCCTGCCCCTCGGCCGGGCCTCCCTCCCACTCCTCCCTGCCTGATCCAGGCGGGCCGCAAGAGTCTTTGGCCGCTTTGTCTGTCCGGCCCCAGCCCCTCCTGTACTAGTGCCTGTGGCCTGCGCAGCATCTCGGTTCTTAATCTTCGGACACCCCGTTTGGCAACACTGCCCAGCTGTTTGTTCCCTCAGTGCCTGCTGCCCTGCCCAGTTGCCCTCGACCTCTGCTCCAGGGGCCTCTGGTCACCCCTTCCCCCTTCCTAGGGGACAGGGGCGGGTAACCAGCCTTCTGCCCCATTGTCACAGAGACTCGGAATGCTGGGAGGGGGGCCACTGAGTGGGTGGGAGGAACAGGAAAGAGCCCTAAACACTCCACTGACCCTGGCAGATCTGGGCCTGCTGTCTTGGGAGATAAATTTAGACGGAGGGACAACCCTGCCATTGTCTAAGGGACCCTGAGCCGGCTAAGAAGCCTTTGTATTGGTGGAGTACAGCAGTGTATTTAATCACACTTTCCCAGCTCCAGCAAGACACCTAACCTCAGCCTCAGTTTCCTCACCTGACAAATCGGTTTCATAAAAAAGAAATTGCACCTACCCGACAGGATAGTGGAAATCAAATGAGTGCTATGGGCTGGGCCCGGCTACATTAGTGTGAGTCCTGGTTGTCATCATACCTTGCTTGTGACCACGACCCCTGAGCAAGATTGACAGCGCCCCTCAAACGGCACCTCCTGTCTTCAGGGGGAGACACAACGGCCCTTGCATTCGGGGAGTCTCGGCTCTAATGAGGGAGTCCTTGCCCTGAGGGAGCCCCCTCTGAAGGAAGCCCCTTCCTCCAGTCCCTTTTCCAAGTTGCTCCCAGTTGGGAGGCAGAGGGGACAGGATACATAAGACAGATGAACATGCCTGGAGGTGTAAAGTTAAACAAGAAATCTCAGCTAATCCTGGAGTGTAGGAGAGCAATCGTTGCTGTGTGGGGTGGCCCGGGAGGGCTCCCTGGAGCAGGCGTCGGGAGCCTTGCCTCAGAGGAGGGATATGTGAAGTGGGCAGAGCCCTCCGGCCGCAGGAAGAGCCAGTTTGAGGAGGCCAGAAACAGGAAGTCAGGAGGCAGGCCAGACCCCACTGAAGGAAAATCGAGGCTGCCCAGAAAATTTCCTGCTGGACCAGTGCTCACAGACGCTTGGCCCAACCGCCGGTTTCGTTCATATTGAACCAGTGAGTTCATCCCCACCCAGGAGGGTGCTGGCCACCCTCTCACTTAGCTTCCATCCTGGTTTTAACTGAACTGTAACATAAACACCAACAAAGTGCACAGAGCAGCCAGGTGGAGGTGAACGCTTGAGACGCAAACATTCGTGAACTATTTCCTGACCTGTGTGTTGGCTCCATTGCCGGCCTTCCCAAAGCCCCTCCCCTTGAACCTCCCTCACCCCAGGGAGTCACTCTCCTGACCTTTCACAGAGGAGGAAACTGAGGCTCAGGCAGGTTGGGGACTGCCATAGGCACATCAGTGACTGGGCCAAGGCCCTTTAGCACAGTGGGGCAGTCCGGGTTCTAGAACGGGCCTCCCTTCCTTCTCAGTGTGTCCCCTTCTGCGTCCTAGCACTGTGCCCACTCTTAGACAACACAGCTCTGGCCTTCGTGTGTTTCCGGGTCCCCGCTGACCTTCTCCTGACCCTCTGGGCTCCCCGTCTTGTCCTCAGGTGTGAACCCAAGCGCCAACTACCACGCCCTATACCGCTACTTCGTGGAGCTGTGGATCTACCTGGGGCTGGCCTGGCTGTCCCTCTTTGTCAACTGGAAGGTGAGCATGTTTGTGGAGGTCCACAAGGCCATTAAGAAGCGGCGGCGGCGGCGGAAGGAGTCCTTCGAGAGCTCGCCACACTCCAGAAAGACCCTGCAGATGACCGGGAGCGCAGGGTCCAAGGATGTCAACATCTTCAGCTTCCTGTCCAAAAAGGAGGAAACCTACAATGACCTCATCAAGCAGATCGGGAAGAAGGCCATGAAGACAGGTGGGGGTGGGGAGAGGGTCCCAGGGCTGGGGCCTCAGGGGGTTGGGCTGCCAGCCCTCCCCACCTCCCTGGCCCCCCTGGTGGTCTACTCCAAGAACCGGGTGCCCACCTTGGAAGAGGTGACTCAGACACTAAGGAGCAAAGGCCACGTGTCACGGACCCCCAGTGAGGAGGCCGGGGCAGGGCCCCCTGAGGATGGCACCCCCACCTCCGAGGTGTTCATTAACCAGCTGGACCGCATCAGCGAGGAGGGTGAGCCGTGGGATGCACAGGACTATCACCCACTCATCTTCCAGAATGCCAGCATCACCTTCGTGAATGAGGAGACCGGCCTCTCAGATGAGGAGACGTCCAAGTCCTCGCTGGAGGACAACCTGGCCGGGGAAGAGAGGCCCCAGGAGGGTCCCAAGGCCGAGGTGCCCCTGAACCTGGGCGAGTTCCCCTCGTCAGATGAGTCCACTTTCACCAGCACCGAGTCGGAGCTCTCTGTGCCTTACGAGCAGCTTATGAACGAGTACAATAAAGCAGATGGCTCCAAAGGCACATGAGGCGAGGCCGCTCCCCACCCCGCCTTCGATGGCTTCTGTTCCCCTCATCCTGGGGCAGCCTACGATGGCTGGGACCCCTGGCCCTTGGGGGGGGCGGCCCTGGAACTGGGAGGGGGCACCAGGGGCCTTCCTCACCTTGCATCCTCTCCGATCAAACATGGCATGCGCCCAGGACAGGGCCTCTGTTCTCCAGCTGAACAGGCACCCTGGCCATGGGAGGTATCTGTCCTGAGCACGGTTGGTGGATTTTTGGTGGTTCAAAGACACGTGTGGACTGGCAGGACAGACCCTGAGAAGACCTGCACCTGCGTGGGTCTTCACCCAGTCATTCGGTTGAGAATGTCACACGGTTCTCTTAGGCGGGGGCTCAGCCATTTGAGCTCACCGGTATTAATGAGCTCCTTCTGTGTGGCCAGCACTGAGAGAGGCACTTCCCAGAGAGAGGGAGGGCAGTGAGAGACCTGGGAGCTGTGGCGTGCGGGGCTGGCCCTGAGCTCCTCAGTAGTGGCAGGGCCCTGCCTGGGGGCCCGTGTTTCCCCATCCCCAGTCCCACCTGTCTGCCTGCCTGTCAGGCCCCTACCCAAACCTCAGTAGGGAAGGGGCCGCCTAAGGGGAGGGAGAGAGGAGACAGCGGGCTGGCGGGCTGAAACACTCCTGATACAGAGGACCCAGAGCAAGTCCTGACTGGGGCCCAGGGTCCTAGTCGTCCTTGATTTACTGGAACAGCCCAGAGCCAGTGCCGAGTCTCAGACACCCTTTGGCCAAGTGATGGGAGACGAAGGCTTTCTGCCCCCTGGGAGTGGTGGGGGGAAGAGCGTAACAGGCCGTGGCCACTGAGGCTGGGGCTCCTGGAGCTGGAAGCCAGGGAGCCACAGGAGTGCGCACAGCTCGGGCTCCTTCTGCCCCCACTCTCCCCGCCCCGATGGCCTCATTCCCTGCGCCCAGAACAGGGACCTCCCTGCTCCCCAGGTTGCTCTTGGCTCACAGCCGGGAATGGCCAAGTATGTGAATTGAGCTCCCTCCAGCTACTGTTGGGTGTGTGTGTGTGTGTGTGTGTCTGTGTGTGTGTGTGTGAGAGAGAGAGAGAGAGAGAGAGAGAGAGAAAGGAAAGGATTTGTGGCAGGGGAGCAAAAGATAATGTGAAACTGTACACAGGTTGTTTCTGGTGAGGGACTGGCGGAACTGGCTGTGCCTGAGTTCTGAGTTCTTGTGTTCTCCACAGTGCGCACCCTAGGGCCACCCACTCTGTCCTGCATGTTTTGTTATTTTTTGCATAAACTGCTGTTTTGTGTACCTGGCATCTGTTGGCTTCAGAGCCAGAGGGGAGAAAAGGTGTCAGAGTTGAGTCCCAGGGATTGGGATATTCCGTGTTCACCCTCCACCCCCAGCTTCATTGGCCTTTCTCTGGGGACCTCAGCCAGGGTCATGATGTCAAGAGTTCCCACCCAGAGTCGGGGAGGGGGCCCTGCTCAGCAGGTGAGCAGAGTGGGGGAGGGGCATCAGTCGCAGGCGGCTGATGCTGGGCAGGAGGCAAGTGACCACTCTTGACCCAGACGCCCTGTCTGCCTCTCAGCTCCCTCGCCAATACTGTGGGGCCAAATGGGGCCAGAACCCCACCCACCTCCCGCCAACATGTGAAGATGGTGATGGGCTTGTGTGTCCACTCCCCCACTCATCCTGTACCCAAGGGGCGTGCTGACCCAGCAGCGGTGCGGTGAGGAGCGGCCTCTGTCCTTCTGTGAAATGCTTTACCGAGCTCATCTTTATTTCCTCACCCCACCTTGCTGGGGTGTCGCTGGCTGTCCTGGAATCGTACACACTGTATGTACATAGTGGCAAGGATGTCAAATGTAATTTATTTTAATGTTTTTACAATAAAACATGAGATGGACAGGCCATCCTGGTGTGTGCTGTGGGGATGACGGGGAGGGTGCTGGGAGGGCAAGGTGTGGGGACAGTCTGGGAGCGTCGGGGCAGGGAGGATTGGGGACAGCCTGAGGGTCAAGAAGAGAAGTGAGGTGATCTGGAAGGGAGAAAAAAAATGAAAGTGGTGAGGAGGTGGAGGAAGGGCTGGCCACTTAAGATGAGGTAGTCAGAACAGGCTTCTTGGAGGAGGTGACAGTGAACAGGTCCAAATGTGGATAGGGGAGGAGCACTGTAGAAAGGGTCTAAGAACCAGGAAGGCCTCAGGAACCAGGGGGGAGAGGTCAGGGGCCATCACGGCAAACTCGTGTCACCAGTTGGCCAGGCACTACTGTTCAACGTGCTTTAAACTCATTATACTTGAATGAATGCCTTTGCTCTTGCAACAGCCCTGTGGGGCGGGTATTACATCCCCGTTTCCTAAGCGAGGAAACAGACTCCGTGACTGTGCATGATCTCAATAGGTAGTGAGCCTGGATTCAAACCCACGCAGCCCCGCTCCCAGGTCTGTTCCCACAGCCACCATGACGAGATGAGAAAGAGAGCCTGTGCCTTTGTGGCACATCTGATGTCCCCTGAAAGGGCTCCTGTCTCCAGGAAGGTGGACCAAGAACTCTGGAGGAGACCAGGCCTTCTGAGTTCCAGGGGGGCACTGTAGGCGAGAATGTCAAGGAAGGATGAACCAGGCTCCACCGGGTCTGTGTGCATCATTTAAGGCGAGGACTTGTCAGGCTTCATGGTCTCGACTGTTCAATGACAATCCAGGGCCCCCTTCCCAATACCACACAAGACGTTAGTTAAAATGTTGAGCCTTGGGAAAAATGTAAAGTTCTGTGATTGAAGAACTCAACCACATTTTTCATGAGGGCATGGGTGTGTTTACAAAGCATTCTATGTGTTTAATATACCAACCGATTCTATAACTACTTGATACCATCGCTCCCTCTCCAGAACGTCTCTCCATCTCTCTCTCTCTCTCACACACACACACACAACACCCACACACACAGGTCCAGGCTTCTCTGGGTTTGCCTTAGCCCCTTTCAGCCTCCAGGTAACATTTCATCACACTAAGTACTATCTATTTAGCCCTTGACCATCTCTCACAAAGCCCTTTGACAAGTAGGGCTCAGAACACCCCTGTGGCATGGGTTGTTTGGCCTCATTTTTCTTGAAAGGAGATGAAAATTCTACTTTATCGGGGCACAGCTTCGCAGAATTGTGCTCACAGATGATAAAGCACGAACGGAAGATTGGGGTGGAGCTGTGGTCCTGGGCCACTGTTGCTAAGATCGGTCAGGAGCTTTCTGAGTAGAAGGTCTGGGGACAGCAGCTGGAACAGAGGGTGGGAGCCAGGAGGCCCCAAGTTCCTGAGGGATAAAGAGCAGAGGAGGGGGTACTGTGGCAAGGAGGGTTGGTGAGGCCTCACATCACTGTGTAGATTGCTGGGGAGCTGTGGTGTGGGAGAGACGGAAGGTGGAAACAGTGCTTTGGGAGTTGAGGGAGAGGACCCTGGCAAGGAAATCCCCCTGTTGATGGCAGATTCATAACCTGGGTCAGGGAGACGTCCATAAGTGAGACCTACAGGTTTATGGGGGGCATTGTTCAGCCCCCAGAGGACCACCGGCCTCTGAGGCGGACGCTCCACTCCCATGGGTGTGCTCCCAGCAGCACCCCCAGCCCCTACTACCTCCCAGAAGCCTTCCTGCCCTACTAGAGAACTGGCACTCTGCTCTCCACCATCACCACCTGGACTCTCCATTCATTTGGTCAACTAGTGTTCATTGAGCACCTACCATGTCCCGGCTCTGTTCTGGGCACTTGGAAAACAACAGTGGGTAAATGGACAGAAATCCCTGCATTCATGGGACTCACGGTCTGGTGCCCTTTGCTCATTTCTGGCTATGTTCTGGTATTTACGTCCTGTCCGTACCCCCCAAGGCTCTTTGATCTTACCTCTTCCGTCTTTATGTCTTTGAATCCTCACAACAGGTTTTATTATCAACCCCATTTTACAAATGAGGAAATTGAGGCATATGTAGGGTTTTTCATTAATTCAAACTATTAAGTGGCAGCAAAACAGATTCCCTGACTTGCATTCCCATTCCTCATTCTACTCTCTGGAATCTCCTAATCTGATGGGGGAGACACCCTCAGAAAACCCACCGACTGATGGAGGAGACAGTTCTTACCCTTAGAGTCTGCAATCTGAGGGTGAGAGGAGCACAGAGATAGAAAACAAGCACAAACTCTGTGTCCCAGCTGGGCCTCTGACCTCTCAGGTGATAGTGCAGGAGTCACTTGGCTCCATGCCAGCATAGATGAAAAGAAACCAGGGTGTTTGGATTTCACCCTCTTATAGGAAAGGGCCCATCCAGGTTACCCTCAGCCGACGTTGCAGAGCAACTTTCTGGAGCCTGGGGCAGAGTGAGGGGGAAGAAGGAGGCAGGCTGAGCTGGGCTGCCCTGGGTGGGGTCTCCAGGAATGGCTGCCCTCCCGTGGGGCCCCTGAGGTTTGGGCTCAGCTCTTCCTATCAGCTCTCCACCCTTGAAATAACAGGTCCCCAATTTCCAAATTCACACACAACTGGTACAGGAACCGGATGCCAGTTTGTGAATTGCAGGATGTGTTTATGTAACAGTGAGAGCACCTCCCTAAATCTCTGCCCCTTCTCTCCATCCTGGCCACCATCCAGGTGACTACAGCCCCTTGCCGTAGTTTCAACAGATGTTTGTTGAATGAATGAATGAGCCCCCTTAGCTGGTCTCCTTGCCTCTAATACAAACCCACTTCTACAGACCCCCTTCCACTTGGTCATCACTGGATGTATCCTGAACTCAAATCTGACCCCTTTATCTCCTGCTTTAAACTCCTTTGGGGCCTCCATTGCCCTTCCTGGTGCCACCTCTCTCTCCAGCCTCACCTTCCACCCCCTCCATCTCCCTTTCTTTTTGGAGGCCCTCCAGTGAAGTTCTTCAAATGAGCCAGGCCTCCTCATGCCCATGCCCTTTCCTCTGCCCTGGATGCTCTTCCTCTCTCCTGGCTAAGTCCTAAATCCTGTTGGGGTCCAAGGTGCCTATCAACTTCTCTGGGAAGAGTTCCACAGTTACCTGCCCCCTGCCCCCCAGTCAGATGTCCATCCTCTGTGCCCAGAGCACCTCCCTCAGCAAGCCAGCTGCTTCGATGCTGTTCAAGCTGCCTTCCTCCTGGCCTCACATCCACCCCCTTGACTGGGAGCCTCGGAGAGAGCAGGGAGTGGCGTGTTCACCTTTGGATCCCTACCGCAGGGCTGGGCATGGAGAAGGGCTCAGCTTTTCAGGGTTTACTGGATGGAGGTGAATGAACCAGACTCCTGGACCCTCCCATCAGTAACTCAGTCCCTGTCTTCCCAGGGCAGAGGCCAAATCAGGAGGTAAGGCTTGTTCCACGAGGGCAAGTCCCAGCAAGTGGGGTGGATGATCTTGAGGAACCTTGCCGCAGGCTGTAGTGGCTGGGTGAGTCACCTAATTGTGCCAAGTCACCCGAATCTGGCAGGCAGGACAGAGACACAGTGCCCCTTATTTCTCCACACCCCAGGAAGCACTTCTATCTTCACCCCCTTTTGTGTTCCCCCACACCTCTCTGTCCTCACCTCTCATCATCCCCAAGGCAGCTCCAGTCATCCCTCACTGATGACCCGGGGGCTGGACTCCCACCCCAGCAGCCCCCATGTCCCCCCTGCTTCCCTCGGGAGTACCTCTGCCCACCATGACCCTTCATCTCCGTTCCCAGCCGCTCGGTTTACAAAGCCCTTTCACATCCATTCCTGTGGGATTGCTCAACAGCTCTGGCAGCCAGGTGCAATATTTTATAGCCCAATTTAAGGGGCTTTTCCAAATGTGTAAACCAAGTGAAACCAGAAGAGCAAGCCCTAAGACCAAAGCTGGGAGACGGTTGGAGGAAGTAGTAGAAAGGGAGGGGGACAGAAAGATGGGGAAAGAGGAGATAGCAATGAAGGGGGTATTGTTGAGTTGCTGAGCTGATTCCACTATGGGCAACTGGGGTTCAATCGTGCTGGGGAGCCCCTGAAGAACCTGTCAAATACGCCCCAGAATTGTCCCTCTGAAGGACAGGAGACCTGCATTTATCCACCAGTTCCCACCTCACTGGTTAAGGATGGCCCCAGGGCCATTAATCCACCTTCCTCCCAGGCAGCCCGGATGTGGCAGACTAGGGTTCAATGATGGCCACGACAACGTCTCCCATCCCATGTTCTCATCACAAAGTGACCTTGTCACTCCCTGAGCAAGGGAGTCATGCCCTTGCACGTGGGCTGGCCCTGGACTGTTCCTTGATCAATAGAATATGGCAGAAGTGACTTCCTGTGATGTCTGAACCCATGAGTTAATAGGCCTGGCAGCGTCCACTTTTGTGCTCTCGAGGAAACCAGCTGCAGTGTAAGAAGCCCCAGCCCCCTGAGACCCACTTGCTGTGAAGAAGCCCACCAGCCAGGTGGAGATGCCCCGTGGAGAGAGAATCTGTCTGGCCGAGGTGCCATCTTGGACATTCCAGCCCCAGCTGAGGCCACGTGGGGCAGAGCCCAGCGATGCCCCAAATTGCAGAATCACGAGCGAAAAAATGATGGGTCTTGTTTTCAGCCTTTAAATCTTGGGGTGGTTTGTGACACAGCAATAGACAAGGGGAGCCGCGGCTGGGCTGGCCCCGGGCTAAGCCACCTTCTGCCGGGCTTTGGAGAAAGCTCTAAGGCCAGATGGCAGAGGCACCAAGGGGCCCTGAGGAGGCGCTCAGGCAGTGTGTATGGACTGTCCGCGACAGCTGCCCTGACATCTGAGGAGGCTGAGGGATTGGGACAGGGGGCACAGACGGCATCTACTACCCTGAGGCTGAAACTCTTTAGGTGGCAGAATTGAGACCACAGGCCACCAGGTCTTCTGACTCCCTACCAGGGGCTCTTTTCCTTACGCAAGATCAAAGTATTTTACCTTCAAGATATCAAAGTCCCTTCTACTTTGGGGTCTCTAGTCCTCTCTGCTATGTTTAAACATCCCTGGGAGGCCTGGGGTCTGCTACCATCTAGCCATGTGACCTAAATAGCCACACTTGCCATCATGGTATCCTTCCTACATACAGGCCCTGACCAGAACACTTTCTGCCCATGATCCCATCTAATCCCCATAACAAAGTGAGGTCAGTAGTGTCATCCCCATTTGGAAGCTGAGGCTCAGAGTGGTTATGTAATTTGCTCAAAGTCACACAGCTAGAAGCAGAGCCTGGGTTCTAACCTGAGAACCCAGAGCCTGTGCTAGTAACTACCATACAAGCCAGCCAGAGCAAGGCCCTCCTGCTCCAGGGCGAGGGTGTCCAGAGTGGGTGCCCTGGCTGCAGCTCCCAGCCACTCCTCATCTGCAGGACCAGTAAGGTGAGCCAATGGGTGGGTCCCAGCCCTGCGGTGACTCCCCAAGAATCACCGGGGGATTCCTGGGCTCTGCCTCGGGGGCTTTTGACTCAGCAGGTCTGGTGTAAAACCCAGAAATACCCAGGATCTGGAAATCCCTGGCTGGAGAGCTCAGAGGTCAGGTCCTGTCTGTGTGTCTGATATCTCCTGCCCATCCACCCTTGCCTGTGTTTTCATTCCGCACTGAAACCTGTGTTTACCTCCAGTGATGCAAAACTTCCTCCTGGTTCTCTGATTCCTCCACCTGCAGCTCTGGCCAGCTGAGCGCTCTGTTTGGGGTGTTGACATCACACTCTAGTCAGTTCCAAAGACCTGCAGTTGCTGAGTCTCTCTTAGGTTGCCTAGAACACCTGATGTTGGTGACTGAGGAGGAAGGAAAACAAGCAACAGACAATTACTGACCAGGTGGTCAGGCCCTATCTCCGTCTCTCTATCTGCTCAGATTCCCACCCTCAGTGGTTCATTCCGGGGGAAAGGTTCTGACCCAGTGGTCTAGAGCCCGTTTATACCAGATCATGAGAGCCAATGGTTAAAGTTTCAGAAATTTTACAAACTGATTGTATGGAAAATTAAATCATATAAACATACAATTAAATTGCATTAAGAACAAAGGTAATAAATACTCAAAACTCATCATTTCCTAACTACTTTACTTGTTACTGTTATCTGTGCTTTTGAGGTTATTTGCATTCATGTAGATGTATGGTGGAAATTTTATATAATGGTATGCTATGGTCACATTTTATGACATTGTGTTGGAACATTAAAATCACCCACAATGGGAGTATTTACACTACAGAAATGGGCAAACACTACAAATTAGGCTCGGCCCTTGCCAGAGGTTAAACATTTACCAGCACATCATTGCACTGAACTTCTGGACTGGCTGTGAGGACTGGGTGGGGTGGGGGGCGGTAAGGTTTTGCCCCCCTTGGAAAGGAGCAAGCAGCGTCTGGCTTTCAGGGGAACATAATTCATAAAGTGTCACTTGCACTCCCTTGGGCCCCTCAGACCATTGCTGGTCTGGGGGTGGTCTGGGGTGAGGATTCAAGGCCCGTGGGACTGCCCGTGAGGGTGATGGGGCGCAGGTTACACGAGTCCATGCCCCACGTATGTACACGGAAGCTCTCGGGTCATGCTCCGAGCTGGAGGCAGAGAGGGGCACACAGGCCTCATGTAGACGGCATGTCTGCCTTCCACTGGCATTCTCGGACTACCCCAAGCCCAGTCCAGGCACTGCCTTGCGCTCTGCCGAACTGCACTGTGACTTCAGCGGAGTCCTCATCCCTTCGGTGGTCTTACAATTAAACAGGAGACCCTCTTGGCAAACACGAGGTCTGGCAACTGGACTAGGACTATGGGGCGGGTTGGGATCCAGACTAAGGCTGCAAGGATTGTACTGCTGAGCACAAAAACCAGCTGACACACAGGACCCTATGCCTGAGGTAAGCCAACACAGGATGGAGTCTAAGGACTTCCAGAAATGGTCAGTCCCCAGTGCGGCGGAGGAGGTGACTTCACACAGGATGTCCACGGCCCCCGTTGGCAGTGGACGCTGCGGAGGTCCAGTGCCCCTCAGCCCACCCCAGAATCCTGCCAGCAGCTGTCCACAGTGAGCCAGCCATTGTGCAGCCCACCCCTTAGGGCAGGCACTGTCCCGCAGTCCACCAGACATGCTCTGGGCTTGTAAGCCCTGTGTGGTGCTGTCCCTCTACACCTTTTTATTGACCACTTGCTTTGTGACACGCTCTTGTAAAGTGCTAGGCACTTTACAAGGGGACCCAGGAAAAAGGCTCCTCTTTCTTTGTTCTCTTCTACTCTCATACTCTGTGTGTGTTGGTGGTGGGAGATAGAAGGAGAGGTCATGGAGGATCCAATGGGGGTTTCTTAATGACCCACTCAGAACTGCAGTGTGTCAGTCCAAGTTCTCCAAGAAGCAGATGCCATGGCTGGATTAAACTGGAAAGGACTATATTAGGGAAGGCGCCTGTGAGAAGCTGGGAGCGTCATCTGACCGCAGTGCAAGTCCAATCCCAAGTAACTGAGATGGAAGCATCCTAGACTGCCATACAGACTAAGGCAGGCTTGGCTCAGCTAGGACAAGTCCTTGGTCTCCTGGGAATGGACCTACCTTGGTATTCTGCCAGGCTCCGTCACTGGCTCGAACAGCCACGGGCTGGGTGCAAACTTGGCAATGGACTTAGCTGGGGTCTTTGGTTAATTATGCTCCTTGTCTTTGGAGGTCTGTGGGGTGCAATTTTATAGCCGCCACTACAATTATTGGGGAGCAGAAAGAGTGCTTACATAGAAGAAGTCAGACAGTAGATAGAGAACAGAGTAAGTTCAGAGAGAAAGGCAGAAGGGCTTGTGTGTATGTGTGAGTGTGTGTGTGTGTGTGCGTGCACTATGAAGTCAGAGAGAGAGAGGGAGAAAGACTAAGGGAAACAGAAAGACAAAGGCAGAAAGAAAGAAGGAAGAGTGGACACCACAGAGAAGATACCTTTCCAGCTCCCAGCTCCAGGACTCTGCAAGGAGATGCTGGTCCTACCTCTGGACTTCCTCAAGATCACTGGCTGAATCCTGACCACAAACTCTTCTTTCCTTGCGCCAGCTAAAGTGGTCTCTGGTCCTTACCTTGGAAAGAACCCTCACTGTAACATCCAGAGTTCTCAACCCCAAAGACCCTGGCCTGCCATCCCAGGGGAGGCTCCCCAAGACCTTAGTTAGTGAGACGTCATTTCCTCACGCCCCTCCTCCACTGGGTGGCCTGGTTCTACACTAACCATCTAGAATGGTTCTTTTAGTAGTCTCTGCCCTTCCCAGGTTTTTTCTCTGATCTTGTCTACCTGGCAGGGAACTTCTCATTTGTGGCTGCTGGCTTGTTCTCTAGATGTCCCATCTTCCCAACAAGAGGGCAGGATGGGGCTCTTCTTGGGCTGCCTCACATCCCAGGCTCGGCCTTCTCCCAACTGCTTGACCCTGGGAGGTCATTTAACCTGCCTCGGCCTCTGTGCTGTTACTTCATGTTACTGTCCATACGGGCAGTAGGTACATTTTTGTCATTCCTTTCACCCATTAAATGCTTAACGACGACTCGTTGAAATTCCAGAGAGAACTACGACTGGACAGCTGTCATTCTCCAGGGTCAGACCCTGACAATTTACTGTCCTCTCTCTACCACTCCCTCAGGGTACTTTGGGCAGCCATATACCTGGGATTTACCTGAGATTAGGCCTCAGATGAATAATTCTTTACATTCGTCTAGTGTTTTCCAATCCTTTGGCACCCTTCATTTTCCCAACAACCTAGTGAAAAAGAACTATGTATTCCTGTTTTTCACACGACAATCTGGAGGTTCATTGACTTACTTGACGTCACAGAGCTGGTGAGGGGAGGACGCGGTGCTGGCCTTCAGGTCCTCAAGATCCCGTCTCTGCTGCAGGGCAGGCCTCCAGCCTCACGGTCCCCACGGCAGCGTAGGTCCCAAAGAGTCATCTCCAAAGAACCTCGCTGAGATTCCTCCTTAACTGGCAATGCCCCTCCCTCCAGTGTCTTTCCACCCCTGCTTGTGAGCAAACCCTTTATTTTGGTCCCACAGGAGCTCCCCAGTACCCCCAAACCTGCCTCTCAACTCAGAACAGAATGTTACAGCTGAAGGGAATTTATTCCTTCAAGGAGAACCTACTGAGTACCTATTGCAAGCCAAGGACCATTCATTTTCACCATTGAATATTAGTGATAATCTAAAGATTAGATTTTAATCCAATGGCTCCTAACCCTGACTGCATATTAGAATCACTGGGGCCTTTTCAAAGCATGTCACCCAGATCCTACTCCAACCAGTGAAATCAGAATCTTTGTGGCGTTAGGGGGCTGAGGCCAGCTATTAGAATTTTACTTAAAAACTCCCTAGATGATTCTAATGTTCTCCCAGGGTGGAGAACCTCCAGTCTAGTTGAAACACAGGCCCCCTCATGTTACAGAGGAGGAAACTGAGGCCCATAGAGGGGCAGGGCCTTACCCAAAGTCACAGATCTGAGCCTGGTTCCTCCACCTTCAAACTCCCAGTGCCCTTTCTGAAGTTACCTGGCAGATAATTGCTAAAGGCATCCATGGATAAATGTTGAGCAGGAGGGAGAGAAGGGTGACGAGTGTAGCAGACACATTTGAGATGTTTTTCCTACCCATAGTCCTTCCTGAAGATGGGACAGCCTAGGTAGCCATCTTTGAACCATGTGACCCACCTTGGCAAAGCTGATTGGACTAGGAGAGGAAAGCTGAACCAAGATGGAATAATGAGATGACCCAGCAAGGCATCTGAAATCAGGATATTGAGAGACTAAGCTGTGGGGAGCTGAGCCTGAGGTCGCAGAGGCTTGGGAGTGGTGGCAGTCATGTGGGGTCATGTGAAAAGAGAGAACAAGAAGGTGTGCAGAGAGAAGTAGGAGGGTAGAGCAGAGACATAGCAAGAGAGGTAGAGACAAGGCACTGGGCAGGCCTTGTTTCCCCTGAGAGCTCTATCCTTACACTGAACCTCATCTTTTATAACTAATGGGTTCCTTGATACTCAAGGGGCCTTGATCAATATAGGCAAGGGAACAGCCCATGCAAAAGCCTACAGGCACCAAAGATCCTTATGTGCCCCTCACTTTTTCCCCAACCCCCATCAGTGTCCCACTGAGACACTAAGTGCCTGTCATTCAAAGTTCTCAGGCAAAGGGTCAGTGTCCACCTCTTGGAGATGTTGGCAAGTTGATCTCCTAGGTCCTGCTCAACCTCATGATTCTGAATTTCCACGACGGGCGGGCAGAGGGGTATTTTAAGATTGCTTTTTTCTCTTTCTCGTGCCCCATGCCTGACACTTGGTCCCTGGCAAGGAAGCCTGTACCCTAGGGATGGGAGTGGGGCACACAGTAAACAAAGAGCAGAAGAAAGTTCTGTGTGTCCCCGCCCCCACATCAGCACACACATCCCCACGGTGGGAGAGTGGCAGGGGTGTGGAAACAATGGGAGCCGATGAGTCATGGGGGAGGCAGGATAACATTTCTCCAAAAAGGCTCCCTCCAGCCGTGTCCGGAGCTGCTGACGTCGGCAGCTGCCAGGCAGTGACACCTGGAACGATCCCCAGTTCTGGGCAGTCACTTGCCCTGCCCTGGATGGCCTGGGTTTTCTTTTTATCTCTTAATTCAACTTTTATTTTTAGCAAAGTGATATATATATAGATAAATACTTTCAGAAAGTCAAATAATATGACACAGACTGTAACGGAAAACAGCAATTGCCTGCCTCACCCTTCCCCGTCCCCAGAGGCAACTCCTTTTAGACTTTCCAGCTTTTTCTTCTTATTTTTCTTCCACTTCTTTAAATAACATATAGCTATTTCTCACCCATTATTATTTTCATTAACGTATTTTCGTTAGTAGAGATTATCTTCCTACTACAAAAGATGAGGATTAGCTCCATTCCACCCCCAACACACATACTTCTTTCCCTATCCTCCCAATAGAGTTAGATCTCAATTTATGGTTAGCTCTCAATTTGGTGCTTACATTATTATGACTATGTAAATATTACATGAGTCAGCCCTGGAGGTCTAGTGGTTAAGATTCAACCCAGGTTCATTTTGCTGTCAGGAAACCACACCACCCATCTGTCAGTTGTCGTACTGTGGCAGCTGCGTGCTGCTGTGATGCTGAAAGCCATGCCACCGGGATTTCAAATACCAACAGGGTCACCCATGGTGTACAGGTTTCAGTGGAGCTTCCAGGCTAAGACAGACTAGGAAGCAGGATCTGGCCACCCACTTCCGAAAAAATTGCCCACAAAAACCGTATGAATAGTATCAAAGCATTGTGTAACATAGAGCCAGAAGGTGAGAGGACAGTGCAAAAACTCAGGGCAGGGTTCTGCTCTGCTGTACCCAAGGTCACCAGGAGTCAGAATTAACTTAATGGCATTAACGACAACAAAAATATTACATAATGTAGTTGGATACACTTTCTTTCTTGCAGGACATTTTGTTTTCCGTGTTTTTTGTTTGTTTGCTTAAATTTGTATGTTCCTGTCCCTAATTAATTCCCAAACTCCCTGCTACATATTGTAAAACTTCTCTTAGAAGAATAATCTGTCAGTCCCATTTTTTTTTTCTTCATATATTGCTTTCAGAGCCAAACGCCTTTCTGCTCTTGGCTGCATGGTTGCTCTCCAGGCCTGCTACATAGCTAGCATCCTGACATGTCCCTTCACCACTGAGTAAGAATGCCACCCTTGGCCTCCTTCCTACATTGGAGCCCCTGTTTTCTGAATCCAATGCCTTCTGTCTTTCCTCATTTACCTCCTTGTTTGAAGGAGCACTTCCTTCAATAGCCTTCTCTGAAATGGTGCAAGGGAGTAAAGTTTTTGAGATGTACATCTAAAAATATCTTTCATCTACCTTCGGCTTGATTGGCAGTTGGCTGGATATCTAATTCTAGGTTGGAAATTTTTTCAGAATTTTGAGAGTTTTTTCCCTTTGTCTTCTAGCTTCCTGCGTGGTTGCGAAGTTCAGATATTCTAATTCCTGGGACTTTAGATGTGACCAGTTCTTTCTTTTTTTTCCTCTCTCTTTCTCTGGAAACTTTTTAGAACCTCTATTTCTGAGTGCTTTGCTTGGTGTATTTTTTCACTCATTGTGCTGAGCCCTCAGGCTCCCCTTCAACCTAGAAGTTCACCCCCTCTGGCCCCTTTCTGTGCTCATTGTGTCCCATCCTGATAAGTTAGGCCTCTTGGGTTGGTTCTCTGATTTTTCTAATCTTCACTTTTTGTCTTCTTATCCTACTTTCAGGAGGATTTTCTAAACTTTATATTCAACTCTCCTATTGATTAAAAAGAATTCTTTTACTTTATTTTTATTGTTTCTTTTTCTTCCTAACTTTTTAAGAGAATTGCAAATATACAGAAAAATTGAAAAAATAGTATCCTTCACATTCTTTTCCCTATCATCTAGGTCAGTGCTGTTTAAAAGAAATATAATGTGAGCCATATATGGGTTTTTTTTGTTTTTTTTTTTGGTGAGGAAGAGTCGCCCTGAGCTGACATATGTTGCCAATCCTCCTCTTTTTTTGCTTGAGGAAGATTGGCCCTGAGCTAAGCTCTGTGCCAGTCTTCCCCTACTTTTATGTGGGATGTCTCCACAGCATGGCTGAGGAATGGGGCAGTTCCACCCAGGGGATCTGAACCTGTGAACCTGGGCTGCCATAGTGGAGTGTGTGGATCTAACCTCTTGGCCATGGGGCAGGCCCCACCACATATGTAATTTTAAACTTTCTAGTAGCCACATTAAAAAGGTAAAAAAAGAAAAAAAAAAGTAAAACTAACTTTAAGGGGGCTGGCCCAGTGGTGTAGTGGTTAGGTTCACGCACTCTGCTTCCATGTCCTGGGATTCACAGGTTCAGATCCCACACGGGGACCTAGCACCACTTGTCAAGCCATGCTGTGGCAGCATCCCACATACAAAGGCTGTTTTTTGGGGGGTTTTTTTGGTTTTTTTAAAAAGATTTTATTTTTCCTTTTTCTCCCCAAAGCCCCCTGGTACATAGTTGCATATTCTTCATTGTGGGTCCTTCTAGTTGTGGCATGTGGGACGCTGCCTCAGCATGGCTTGATGAGCAGTGCCATGTCCGCGCCCAGGATTCAAACCAACGAAACACTGGGCCGCCTGCAGCGGAGCGCGCGAACTTAACCACTCGGCCACGGGGCCAGCCCCCAAAGGCTGTTTTTTGATCCTCATCCCAGGCTCCTGGTAAGGGGCTGAGCCAGCGCTGACCAAGTTAGATGTGCAAACCTCCTCAAAAATAGAAAAGCCCTCCACAAGACACAGTTGTTTCTTTATCATCATTATCATTATTATAAGAGAATAGATGAGCTTGCCTTGCTGTTTCAAATGATCTCCTCTGGGTGCCAAAAGATGGACACAGATGTTAGCTAAGGGCCAATTTTCCTCACCAAAAACGAAAAACCACCACTTTAATATTTTATTTCAAAATATCATTTCAAAATATCAATATAAAAATTATTAACAAGCTATTTTACATTCCTTTTTTGGTACTAAGTCTTTGAAATCCAGTGTATAGCTTATATTCACAGCATATCTCAATTCAGATGACGTCAAGTGTTTGGTAACCACATGTGGCTAGTAGCTACTGTATTAGACAGTGCAGGACTAGATTGAACAATTGTTTTCACGTATCTATCTATGAACTGCTTGTATATTCTGGCAGAATGATTTGAAAGAAATTTGTAGGCCATATTATACTTGGTTTTTAAACACGTTAGCCTGCAGATCCTAAAATTAAGGACATTCTGCTATACCATCACACCACCATTATCACAGCTAAGAAAATTAACAATAATTCCCTAATATCTTCAATATGCTGTCCGTATTCAAATTTCCTCAATTGTGTCCAAATTTTCTTGTATAGCTGGTCTGTTTGAACTGAGATCCTGTCTGGTTTCATTGGGTTGTTAGATCTCCTTAGTCTTTTTAAAATCTATAATAGTTTTCCTATCTCTTTGTTTCTGCTACAACATTGACATTTTAAGAGTCTGGGCAAGTTGTCTTATAGAATGTCCTACATTCTGGATTTGTCTGACTGTTTCCTCATAATGTCATTTAATTCCTTCCTCTACCCACTGTATTTACTAGAGACTGGAAGTTAGATCATGGTTAGATTCAGGTTAAATATTTTTAGCAAGGAGGTTGGGATCATATTTTTAATTTTCAAGAGCTATTTCTTATTCTGTGAATGTTACTTTTTTACAGCATCCTATTCTTGTTTCAAAGGTTGCAGTATTTTTTTAATCTCTGAGAAAATTATTTCAAAGAGACAAAAAAGATTCTGCTTTCTGCGTCATCTCTCAGTTATGTTTTGTTCTTATTTTGGTTTCTCTTTTTTATAGAGACACTTTCTTCCAACACCCAGTGATCCTTGGTTGTCTATTCATATTTCACACCGAGGCTCTGAGTATATGAGCAAGCTTGTGCCTAGTGGACTTGGTGGCAAGTGGACTTTTTCATTGAGAAGTCCCTAATGTTAGTATCTGTAAGACTTTTCTTTTGGGCCAATTTCCCTAGAGAGGGTCCCTAGGATTTGCGGGGGGATATAAACCTGTTTCCAACGTTCTGATGCTGAGTGGGGAGCATCAGGAAAACTTAACCATTTGGTGTTCAGACTTGCACTGAATTCTCCACCTCAGCTGACAAGCCAGCCCAGCATCTGTGAGGGTGGGGAAGGCAGTGTCCAGCAGTGCGAGGAGTGGGAGGGGATCTGGGGCTGTTGCTGCTCCTTTACCTACTTCCAACCAGTCCTCCTCAGCCCCACCCCACACCTCCCTTCCAGAAGGATCTGGCGATTCCAAGTGCCAAGACGTTTAAGGCACCCACAGCTCGAAGCGGCCTGTGTCTCATGCCATCCTGCCCATCCTCCCACCTCCACCCAGGCAGTCAAGGTGCAGCTTCTGCCAGGCTAAGTAAGCGTCCATCCCTTTTTCGGCTTCCAGGATTTTACTGACTATCCTACAACTTCACTCTTCCTGAGCTTGCGGGCTGTGCCTTACCCTGACCATCTTAGTGGGTTTTAGGAGAGATAAAAGCAAGCAGAGATAAAAGCAATCAGTCCTCCATGCTGTCTCTTCAGTGGCCTATTCTCTGGAGGTGAAAAGTGAGGCTTACAGAAACTTCGAGGAAATCCCACATTCAAATTCCAACCCCACTAGGAAAGCAACATGGCCAGAGGCCTGGGAGAAGCTTGACCCCTAAAAGCTCTGCTCTGTGCCTGACTTCTGAGGAGTGCAGATGCCAGGACCTCGATTTTGACCACAGCACTAGAGTTCTTAGAGGGCCCCTTCGCCCCAAGCCAGCACCTGCATGGCCCCATTACTCTCCTGACTCCGGCCCAATCCTTGGGGTCTGGCCACCTGCTTACCCTCCCCTGCCTCCCAGGGTCTGGCCCTCACTCTGTCTCTCTGAACTTGCTTCTCTCTTTTGCTCTTTTTATTTCTTTTCACTTTTTATCTTATTTTCTCACTCTCAGTATCTCTTCCTCCTTCTTTTTTCTCTCTCCACCCGCTTCTTTTCCTTTTCCCCATCTCTCTCTTCTCTCTCCCCACGCCCCCTCCATCCCTGTCTTCTTCCTTTGGTAAATCAGGACCTTTTCAATCTATATCAGTAGTTCTCAATCAGGGTTGATCCCCACCCCCCAACAAAATATCTGGCAACTGGGGAGGGGGTTGGAGCTAATGGCCCCTAATAGGTAGAGGCCATGGATGTTGCTAAACATCCTGCAGTGCACAAGGCAGCCCGCACGACAAAGACCTACCCAGGCCAAAGTGTCAACAGTGCCGAGGGTGAGAAACCCTGCTCTCCTGTCACCCCTACTTCATGTACACTCCCGGTCCCTCTCAGAAAAACCAAGAGTACAGAGCAGAGGCCCAGAGAGGGAGCCACGCCAGCAGCTGGCTGTGAAGAACAGCCTAAACGGTGGGCAGGACGCAGCCTCGGGAATCTGCCGGTGTTGGTTTTGGCCTTCTAGGGGTCAGACCGTCTGGTGGGAAAGTGCTTCTTAGCCGCTCCAGCTGCTGTTCTAACTGTTTACCTGGCTGTGGGACCACCCCCAGTCCTGGCTCAGGAGCAGGTAAGAAAAACACAGCCAGCCCACCGCCCACACCAGACTGGCCTCTCCTGCCGCTGTGAAGGCCGAAGGAGCAGCCTCTGACCAGTGTGAGCAGTGGAAACTTACTTCTTTCTGAGCCTGTCCTCCCAGTGGGCCAGAAACCCTCACAGAACTCAGTGTGCAACATGATGGGAGGCAGGCAAGGGCTGGGCTGCCTTCTATGATGGTAACCCTACACTACCAAGCCTCTATAGCTGCATCCCTTCCTGAAGCTGGTAGGAATGGGGGTGGGTTGTGGGGCAGGATGGAGCCCAGCCCTGATGAACTCTGTGAAGGAGGCTAGGGCAGCTCAAAGCCAAGAGGAGAATCCTGGAGAGACCTGGCTGGGTGCACTGGCTCCAACTCTACCTTCAGACTCTGGGTCACCTCCTGTGGCCCCCCAGTATTCATTTTTCCATTCTTACATAGTAACAGAATTTTTAGCTGGCATATGGCTGCCTAGCTAAGGACTACATTTCCCAGACTCTCTTGCAGCTAGATATGGCCACATAACTAAGTTCTGGCCAATGAGATACGAGCAGAAGCGCCAGCTGCAACATCTGGATCATGCTTTTAAAAGGAAGGAGGGTGCAAATGTGATGGCAGGAGCTGGAGCATCTATTTTGGACCATGTGAAGCTATGTGTTGAAGGTGGCAGAGCAAGAAAATAGAAGACGCATAGCTCTCCACCACCACTGAACTGCCATACTAACTCTGTACCATCTACTCAGATTTTTATATGAGAGAGAAATGAAATTATTTCTTGTTTAAGCCACTATGTTTTGGGATCTCTTTTTAATAGCAGCCTAACATGTGTCGTAACTAAAATATCTCCTCAGTGAAGTCTTACATGAGCTATTCCCAGCCTAGGCAAAGTATATGTTTCTTCTTGCACACCCAATGCTTTTCAGATGAGAAACCCATGACCTAAGATCACATTTACAGTTAATTTATGATGGAGCTGAGGCTTGAAGCCAGGCTCAAAGCATTAGCCTGGATGAAGCTCAGGTTCTATCCATTTCTGACCCTCTAGAATTCTCTGAAACCTATTAATCAAGGGGCGGGACAGGCCCCAGGGAACTCTGGCTTACTGGAGACTTTTATGCTCAGTCTCATCTGATCCAATGTCTTTTCCACTGTCTGCCCTCCAACCACACTGATCTTTAGTTCTTCAAACCACCCACCCTCCATCCAACCTCAGGGCCTCTGCTCCTGCTGTTCTCTCTGCCTGGAATATGCCTTTCCCCTTTTCGCCAAAGTAACCTCTTCAAATGCGGCTCGAGCGACATTTCTTCAGGAAAGTCTTATCTGTCATCAGTCCCACTAGCCTGAACACTCCAAAAGGGCAGAGACCATGTCTGTTTTTTGCTTATTATTGTATCTCTAATGCCTAGCATGATGCCACAATAATATTTGTGAAATGAATGAATGAATCCATCTGGGAGACCAGAGGCATAGCCACACCTGGGGGCCAGGAAATGGCTGGGCTGACCTCACAAAGTGCCTTCCAGACTCAAGGGCGGAGTCTACGAAAAGTGATGTCATCCAGGCCTCACCCACGGAGAAACCCCCACCCGGGGTCCAGGAAGCTGCTGGAGAAGTGCCTCCAGAACTTGCATATGTAAATGGATAACCAGGCTCTGATTCAGTAGGTCTGGGTTGGACCCAAGATTCTGCATTTTTAAGAAGCTCCCAGGTCACACTGCTGCCCCCGTGAGTCACGCTTAGATTAGCAAGGCCCTAGGGGGCCTCAGAGTCCCTCCAGGAGTTTATTTGTCCATCTGTCCACTCTCCTGTTCTGTCTGTCTCTGTGTGGGGCCCCTGAGCCTGGCTCCTTAGTCCAAAGAGGCAGGTCCTTTGTCCTTTTAGCCTCCCAGCACAGCATCCGAGATCAAGGCCTGGTCTGTTCGCCCCAGAGGCGCCACACCACAAACCTGGCAACTGCACCCTGCGTGTCCTGCCCCTGCCGCCAGCTCCCACTCCTTCCCTTTGCAGGCCAATTCTGCATCTTGGCACTGATGGCTGCTGTGACACCCTTGGACCAGAGCCACCCCTTTAACTCTGTTTTGCCAGGGTTAATTAACTTTTAAACACAAAGGCTCTGTGTGCGTGTGTGTGCATGTGTGTGTGTGTGTTTAAGAAGATTATATCAGAAAAGGGAACATAGCCTTGTCCACAGGGGTCCCCTTGTTGTGTTGTTGTGTGGTGCGTGTATATGTGTGTGTGTGTGTCTGTCTGTGGGTCCTTTGGTGTTGACATCGGGTGTATATGCCTGGGCTTCTGACCCTAGTCCAATGCTTGAGTGTGTGTGGCATGAAGAGGGAAAGGCAGGAAGGAAGGGCCTGGGCACCAGCAACTTCATCCCTCGTCCTGTCCTTTTGCCTTCACCGAATAAACATCTTTTTTGTCCACCAGACAGTAGCCCGAGGACTCACACTCCTCCTCCTGCCCCCCAAGGGCTCAGGACGGGCCAGACCTGCACAGGAAGTCTGGCTGAACCATAAGCCAGCATGGGAAATGCCAAGGCAGGGAGGCTCCATGCCCGGCCTGGGATTGGACCAGATGTACCGTACCTTCATCACCCCGTGCCTCAGAATGCAGCCTCCTCACCACACCACCCCCACCTCCCTGGCGCCACGGAGAGCACAATGGGGCCATTTCACAGGAAAATCTGTCTTTCCAGGAGAAGTTTCCAGACTCATCCAGGAAGACGCTGGGGTTCCATAGAAAATGGAACTCAAGCTCCAGTGCCCATCTTGTTACTGGCCAGGATCTGCTGTGACCAGGTGGAGGACAGGGGACCCAGCAGCCTCACCATCCAAATCCCCCCAGTCAGAGGCATCTAGTGAAGGCAAGGACAACTTCAAAAAAGAGTTAGCTCCTCGTCACTGGAGATGTGACCTGTCACTGGGAGACGGTGATCTTGCCACTTACAGCTTCCGTGGTTGTAGATGTCAAATTCTTCATCCCTCTGCCTCTAGACTGGCTGAACTGCAAGGAAGACAATTGGTCCTGAGTTTAAAGAGTCCTAGAAAAGTTGCCTTCACAGCTTCTCTGCATCCGCAGATCACTCATGACTTCCTTTCCTCCATCTCTCATTTGGACAGTGTTAATTCCAGGGCATAGCCTCCAGTTTCCATGTTTATGGAAGAATTGGAGTGGCCTTTTTCTTGGGACAGAAAGTGACTAGGGTCATGCAAGAGACAGAACAGTGTTTTCCAAATATTATTGGAATCGAACCCCATTCAGAGTCCCTTCCTGCCCACCCCTTGGCCCTTCCCAGTGTGGAGGCCCAAACAAGGGCGATGGGACCAATGCTTGGAAGATGCCAAGGCCTGCTTTCTCTCCCCTGGGCTCTGGGAGTCAAGACAGATGTGTGTGTGTGTGGCAGGGGCGGGGGTGATTCTCTGCTTCTTGGCCTGGCCTCCTATGGGGAGCTTGGACATTGGTGATCGGCCCCACTTCTCTCGTCCCACCCTATCCCTCCAACATCCTCAGTCACTGTATGTGCTCCTCATCCTTTCAAGTCCTGGTCCTTAGCAGTCAGACCATGTATCCTGGCATATGAGGCTAGGAGGCAATAGCACCAAGGAGGTGGGGCTCATACCCCATCCTGGCGACCATGGAGGACACATCCACTGGTGAAGGCTCAGAGGGCACAGCTGGATTCAAGGCCCCTGAGTTCAGGTGAAGTCTGGAGCCTTAGCCCTGGCAGCTCGACCTCAAGATCCTCCCTGACTCGTCACTGAGTTTGGGTCTCCATGGCCCTTAGAGTTTGGACTGTGTTCTTAGCATTTATTGAAATTTGGTCTTGAGTGTCTTTAAGACTTCTTCTGAATGTCTACAAATGTGTGTGTGCATGTGTGTGTTTCTGCATGTGCACACACATGAGAGAGAAAGATGCAGAGAGACCAAAAGGAATGGAGGCAGCCAGACAGAGGCAGGGAGACAGAGGGATATTCTATGAGAGACCCTTGGAGACCAGAAAATATGTCTCTCCCCACAGACTATGTCTCTTCTCTCAGTAGGGACATGTCTTCCCTCAGACGGGGGCTCCCTGAGGACAGGGCGGTGTCCCCCTCAGACCGGGGCCCCCCGAGGACGGGGCCGCGTCTCCCCTCAGACCGGGGCTCCCCGAGGACGGGGCCGCGTTCCCTCAGACCGGGGCTCCCCGAGGACGGGACCGTGTCCCCTCAGACGGGGGCTCCCTGAGGACAAGCTGTGTCCCCCCTCAGATCGGGGCTCCCCGAGGGCGGGGCCGCGTCCCCCTCAGACCAGGGCTCC